>NC_066580.1:42154293-42454293 GCF_024323335.1 Lathyrus oleraceus | reverse complement strand
CCATTGAAGGATAAACTTGAGGATTTTCTTTGAAAATCGAGTTTCAATTTTCCATCTGTTTTGAGATTGAAACTCCAAGAGTCCATCCTTTTCCTTGATCCATTTCACTTCCATCAAGCATCTGAAGCAAGGCTAAGCATAATTGAAAGCAAGATCGTGTCAATCTGAAGCTCCATTAAAGGTGAATTTTTAGAATTTTCATCTCTTCAGTTCTCCCTTAATTCTTCACCATTCTTGTTGATTTTTGATTGTCTGAAGTCCTATCAATGTAGGCAAGAAGATTGAGTTACTTTGAGGTCAAATCGAAGCAACTCAGTGCATGATCCTCAAAATTCAAATCCCTGTATCTTTTTATATACTTGGAATTGGAAAAAATTGAGGCCAGATTCGTGCTCCTGAGCATTTTTCCTTCAAATTAGTATATTCACTTTTCATTTTCCATTGAGTTGAGCTTGGACCAGTCCGATGGTCCTCACCGGAGAAGATGACCGGAGCTAGGGCTCCGGTGGTGTGTTGGCAAGGTTCCAACCATCTGATCTGGTCCATAGCTTCTAATCTTAAAAAAAAAAATTGATTACCACGCGTGTGGGACAGTTGACTAAAGCATTGGTGGAACGCGCGTTTCTAACCACCTGATCTGCCACCTCAATTAATGACGGAGATCAGATGACTCTCCTTTTTTTTATTTTCTGATTATTTAATTTAATCCCTTATTTTTAATTAATTCATATTAGTTTCATTTTTAATCCAAAAATATGGGACTTTCACCAAAAAAATTCAAATATTTTTATCTTTCTCTTTCTGAATTAAAATTATTTTTTGGATTAATTTTGATATTTTTCATGATTTAATTGTTTTTGTGCATATTTTTTATTGTTTAAAAATACTTTTGACTTTTCAAAAATTATGAAATTTGTTGTCCAAGGTCCTTTGACCTTGTTTGACCTATGATGAATGTCTTGGCGATTTATTTGGTGTTTTGAAGAGGTTTTAGGTTTTTGATCAAACATAATTTAATTTAAATGCATTTTAATTTGATTTTTAATTGCTTAATTGTGTAGAAATTATGTTGAGCCATTTTTATTGACTTGTGAAGTTTGACTTTGTGTTTGGGCCTTGGTCAAGGTTGATTTGACTTTTGTTGGATTAAAATCATTGGATTTAGGGGATTGATGAAAGATATATTTCATCTCCCAAAATGAATGAATGATTTTAATTTGATAAAATTCCTCCCATGAACAATTTGTGTTTGTCTCATCTCCCCTCCCTCTTCATCTTCAATCCCATTCCATCTCATCCCTTTCATTGACCAATGAAGTCTCAATATCCTAAGGCTAATTGGTTCATCAATAACTTCATGTTAGATGAACCAATACAGGTATGAATGAGATTAGGTACATCCTTTGATCATTTTCTTTTTGTGTGTGGTATGTTTTAGGAGTATGGTTCATTATACCATATCTCTAATATGCATTAACACCAAAATTTCTATTGCCCAACATCAGATAGTTGTGACTTCTACATAAGTCCAATTACGATTGCTTAACATAGCGCTAAATTTTGACACAAAGGCATATCATTCTAGTAAGTGAGATTGTAAGTCTCCCCCCTTTCATGATATTATATGGAAACTTGGACTTTTTTCCTTCCTTTGGAAGATGTCTTGGTTCAAGGATCCATGCTTGTGAATAGAGGGTTGAGTGTTCTCCAAAGAATGACTTAATCAATTGAAAAGCAAAAACACCACTAACATTTAATCAACTAACATTTGACTAACTTTTATTATCTTACTTTTAATTTCAAGTCATTTATTTTATGCCATTTAAATTCAAGTTATTTACCATTTCATTTGCCATTTTACATATCATTTAACTTGTTTATGTTTATGCCATTTTCACTTTGCTCACTTGAGCCATATATTGTGATTGTATATATTTGTTTGTGTATCTTGTTTGTGTTTGTGGTCTTAGGACCTTAAAATACTTAATAAACAACAAAAACCCCTAAAAAAATATTTGTGTGGGTTGTTGGATTTGATCTGAGCTTTGGACTTAGAGTTAGGCAACATTCCCTATGCAAAAGGACTTGGCCAATGCAAACATTTCTGAAACCAAGTGATTGTGATTTGAGTTTTCATCTGATGTAAGTATTGAGATCCACATGAATTCATATGCTACATGATCTTGATATAACTGTTACTTTGAACCTGTGTCTAATGCCTCATTCTGAGCCAATCAAGCAGTATGTCATCTGATACATGGGAAGATTAAGAAGAAGACTGTGAAGCTGCTTGCTTAGATGTGGCTATCTTTATTTGATGTCTTGCTATTCATATTGCTACTTGCTTATTGATAATGCTTGATTTAAAGTCCAAAGGAAAGTGGATTTCTATATGACATTCTTGTCTATTGGATTACATCCCATTGGTCAGATCTTTTCAACTCTTAACTTTTAAATTTTTGCTTAGGATTAGCCTCTTCATCTCCTCCCATTTCTTAAGTTTTAAATCTCTCTACCTTTACAAAATATTCTTTGCTTATGATTTCTAAACTTAGACTCTCTTGTAAAATTAGAAACTTTGGCCATATGCCATTGCATTTTTAAACTCTTTTCTAAAACAAACTTGTAAATGAATCTAATCATATTGACTTAAAATTTCAAAAGACAAAAAGAACTAGAACTCATTCAAACTCTTTTAGGCCCTTTGTGCCTCTTTTAAATTTAAACTTTTGTTAAAAGCAATCCACTTACTTTGAAATTGATACCACAAACTACGAGGTTTTGATCCCTCATTTTTATGTTGGCACGTAGGCACAAGTCTGAAGGTCTTGTCAAACAAAAAAATAAAATTGATGAATTCTTTTCTCATCCCCACACTCTATTTATTGCAAACATCTTTTTTTACCAAAAATACATACACACATAAAAAAGGGCTCCCTAGGACACTTTTGGTGCTAACACCTTCCCTCTGTGTAACCAACCCCCTTACCTGTAATCTCTAACATTTTATTAGTTTTTATTTGAAAACTTCTTATCTTTGGATTTTGTTCGTACTTTCCCCTTTTCCTTTGAAAACAATAAAAGCGTTGTGGCGACTCTGGTTTTATTGATGTTAAGTTTATCCATAGCTTAATGGTCATGAATTTACTACTATAACGCCCAAACAGTTTTGTTTCTCCTGAACACCACACCTGCCTTAACCCATTGCAAGGATAAATGTGCCTGATTTTGGTGGGCCTCTACGCCCAGAATCTTGTTCACCTTGCACCATTAGGCATGTACCCCCTCCTTCAACTTAATTAATTTGCCTTTAATTAGTTAAATCACTTTAATTATGCTTAATCAACTTCTTTTTTTGCTTAATATAATTAATCATGTTTGTCAGTTTATAGATTAAGTATTATTTGGGTTAATTGTCTAGTTAATTAATTGTATAATTGTGATTAATCGATTAATAGAAATCTTTAGAAATTTTAGGTTTTTAGTTCATTGAACTTAACCTAATTTTCCATCATGTATTCATGTGTTATTGATTAATTGGTTTTAATTAATTAATTCTAAATAATCTTGATCATTATTTCCATTTAATCAATTTATACATATTGACCATTTTGCCCCTGGGCCCAAAATCAAGATTTTAATGCTTTACCCTTTAGTTTAGGGCTTGAATCAAATTCTCTGATTTATTTGGTTGATAATTTCAATAGGATATCATTGTACATAATTCAACTATTATTCTAATCCCACTGATTAGTGTTGACAAAAGGTCACTTTGGTCAACCAAATCCCTTGTAATTGTGTTGTAAGCCCCAAGCATATTTCAAGTGATCAAAAGACCCTTAATCACTTGATATGGCAAGTTCATTGCGCTTAAGCTATTGTGGACATGATGAATCTCTGGAGCTCAAGACCTAAAGGTTCAAGTGCAAGACTTCAAGTCAACATCAATCAAGTATAGCTAGCAAAGTTTCTCAAGCACAGGAAAGGTGTCAACACTTGACAAGTGTGATTCAAATTGTAAGCTATAAGCCTTAAGCAATAAGGAATGATGAGACGGAGTTTCTCCTACCCTTGTCTAGAGTGACTTTGCGTACGGGGCGTAGGCCTTAGCTATTCAAAGCATTCACCCTCATTAATAGACTTTAGCATAATTTATATCAAACAATTGTCAAGTCTTCTCAATATAACATGGCATCATCAAGATCAACAATCAGGATCTTCTCAATAATCAAAAGCCTCTAACAACACTTGTCAATCATGATAAGAGTCACACGCTATGAGCCTTAAGTAATGAGGAATGATGAGATGGAGTTTCTCCTACCCTTGTCTAGAGTGACTTTGCGTACGGGGCATATGCTCTAGCTATTCAAAGCACTCTCCCATGTTCATAGACTTTAGTGCAATTCAAATCATGCAATTGACAAGTCTTCTTCCTCAAGAAAGCATATCAATCATTCAAAACTTTAATAATTGAGCATCTTCTTCTATTAGCAACTGGTGGTTGTACACCCTTTTTCAATCAATCCCTTGCTCTGAGAGTCATGGAATCTAGCACTTATCTCTACCTTTTAAGGTGATAAACCTTGGCACTTGTTCTTTGCCTTGTGAGGTGTTAAACCTTGGCTATCCGATTTGGTTATTTGCCTTGAGAGTCATGGACTCTAACATATATTTCTCTTTGCCTCGTGTGGTGTTAAACCTTGCTTATTCAATTCAGTGCTTTGCCCTGAGAGTCATAGACTCTGGCACCCGTTTCTCTATGCCTTGTGAGGTGCTAAACCTTGGCAATTCAGTTCCTCGACATCATCAGTTATAAGCTCTGGTAGTGATACCTCTCCTAGAAGGTTTTGAACCTTGGCATTCATTTTTCAACTTAGAAGGGTAGTGTACCCTGGTAAATCAATCTCCTTCCATTTTGTTTTAGCCGTCATGGGATGAACCGATTGCTCTGATTTTCTCATTGTACGATGAAAATACGTAGGCACGAGGGTTCGAATCCTTCACGAGCATACTTATTACTTCTGCCTTAGGGCATTTCATTCCATTCATCTCCATGATGAAGTCATATACTACCTTCTGTCACTCCATATGATATACTTATTCTTTGAGCCAAATACACTACCTCTTTGAGTTCCATCTTGTGTCGCCTTATGAACCAAGAGCTGTTTGGCTCGTACCTAAACACTTAATTCTCCTTGTTTTTGACTATACCATATAGTGGCAGCCAAACTAGTCCACATATCGGTCAACGCCAGTTTTACTCTTGGGTTCAGATTTTCACCCTTTTAGAGTTCAAATCATATAATCCTTTAGTTCAGATCATACCGTTATCACAATTCTTTTCATCTCCTACCACTAGTTCTTTGAACTACGAAGCTCTGAATTCCTCATTGCATTATGAGGTTACGTAGGCATGAGGGCCCCAATCCTCACCGAGCACTTTATCTATTTCTTTTTCTTTTCCCCATTATTTTGCAAGTAATCTTTAGATATAACACCTATTCGAGCGAGAACGATTAAAATGGTTCCCATGGAGTACCATGGATGTAAGGGTGCTAATACCTTCCCCTTGCATAACCGACTTCCTTACCCAACATATCTCTTTCTTCGGGTTTTATCGATGTTTTCCCTTTACTTTGGGAATAAATAAAGTTCGATGATGACTCTATTGTATGTTTGAGCGTGCGATGCGTTCAGGTATATTTCCGCTAGCTTCAGGTGTTAGCTAGCAAATTTGGACTATGCCGAAGAAGAAAAATTGAAGTAGGAGGAATGTAGTCGAAGCGGTTCAACAATCAGGAAGGACCTAAGCCAAGTCTAACGAAGGTCGATTAGGGGTGATTTTGTCGACATCAAAGCGAACATGCAAGGATTGATACAATCGGTTAAGCAGAACATGAAGGAAGATGCAACGGACATTGGTCTACAGGCTCAGACGTGTGGCGCGTCGTGAATTGACAACAACCATAGAGCAGTTATTTTTTATTACTACTTAAGTAGATTTGATTTCCAGTTTTAGGGGTGACATTTGTAGTATTGCAAAAGGAAAACATTCAGAGTACCAAGCGTCTAAGATAAAAGAGTTTATTCCTGCAAAAATGTATACTTGCTTCCATATTTATCTTCCAACCATTTAACTTATCAAGTATTTTTATTTATTTTATTTATTTACATCTTTATCCTGCTTTTGTCCGTTTATTTCTTGGCATCTGTTTACAAGCATATTTACCTATCCAAACATTTCACCAAAACAAACAATATACTCAACGTTTTAGTTTAGGACTTTGTAGTTGGTCCTGCAAGTAAAGCTCAATAGGAAGGCTAAAGATTGTTCACGTGGAAAACACGTACGAAAACATTGGCACACCTGGAGGGACATGTTGTGTTCAGTATATGCAACTAGGTAGTGGTAAAATGGTATCACCACGTCCAAATCCAGACAAAGAACTGTTTGTGTCGCGAGCAACTGATGTTGGTTCTGGCACTATATCTGCAGTTTCGAGTGCATATAGTGGACCAATATTAACACCGCGTCAGCATGAGATTCCAAGGTCGACGGTGATGGGGACTTCAAGGAAACATATGCCCAGCTTCACAGTTCCCATGTATCGAACCTTAGGAAGGCTAACTGAATTTATGGCAAGTATACATAATAGCAGTTCGGCATTTGGCGAAAATCCATCATCACCATTCCCACCCTACCAGGGGTTAGGACCTTTGGTAAACCAATTTGGTCGACCCCCGGGTTTAGGTTTTTCATCTCAGTCGATCCCAACTTTCACATCATGTTCTGTCGCAGTCATGAGACAACAAATGGATGAAAGAAATCACGAAATGGTCCATATGCTAACTCAAAAAATATGTACCATACTGAGACCATTGATTCAAGATTCTACTCAAAGTTACCAACAACTGGCAACTCAAATGACCCGAATAGGGGATTTCCTATGGGCTCCCAGAGCGCAAGTTCGACAGACTCCCTCACCACCACTTCAACCGGAAACCCCAGTCCAACATGAGGAGATGGTCGACAAAACAATTGATCAAGAACACCAGTTGGTCAAACTAATACCCAGGATGGACCAAAGTTCTCCCGTTGTGTTAGTTGTAACGCCCCAGACTGCCTTCAAGATTATTAACTGACCCCACAAACCAACACGGGTCTTTTCAGCATGTTTTGACCTCACTCACACGCTTTCCAGGAAACTTCCAGAAGGTCACCCATCTAAATACTACTCCAAGTTAAGCACGCTTAACTGTAGAGTTCTTATCTATTGGGCTACCAAAAAGAAGATGCATCTTGTTGGTATAGGTAGTACCAATTAATCCTTATAATCATTTCTTCAACCATGTAGTCTCATACCTGCACAACCTTATGATCCCTCTCATTCCGATGTGAATTCGGTTTTTCCCCTAGAAGCTTCTAGGAGTGTCTCATTGTCATGCCTCATGCACCGACAACCACTCCCTCGCCCTCTAGTGTTACATGTAACCACTCTCTGTCCTCTTCGGCCTCGAATGTTACATGCCCATTAGCTTTTGCTTGGTTCGTCCCCTAACCACATCGTAATGGGAGAGCTCTGGCTCTGATACCATTTGTAACGCCCTAAACTGCCTTCAAGATTACTGATTGACCCCACAAACCAACACGAGTCTTTTCAGCATATTTTGACCTCACTCACATGCTTTACAGAAAACTTCCCAGAAGGTCACCCATCCAAATACTACTCTAAGTCAAGCACGCTTAACTATGGAGTTCTTATCTGTTGGGCTACCGAAAATAAGATGTATCTTCTTTTCGGTAGCCCGTTCCATAAGAACTCCATAGTTAAGTGTGCTTGACTTGGAGCAATTTTGGGATGGGTGACCTTTTGGGAAGTTTCTCAGAAAGCGTGTAAGTGAGGATAAAACATGCTGAAAAGACATGTGTTGGTTTATGGGGTCAGCCGGTAATCCTGAAAGTAGTATGGGGCATTATATTAGTCAATAGAAATCAAGATCCCGGCCATGTGGTCAGGCAGGTTCGACAAGAGGCAATGACTGGGGAGCAAAATTTATAGGTTATTGTCGAACGTATCATAGTTCGAAATGGGATAAACTCGGGCCTTCAAAGGACAAGGTATTATTCTCCCTTACCAGATTTTGTTTTACAAACAAAATTAACTAGGGGATGAAAGGTTCCAAAATTCACCAAGTTCGCCGGAGACACTGAAGAGTCCATTATCAAACATGTTGTCAGATATCAAATCGAGGTTGGTGACATAGCAAACAATGAGGATTTGAAGTTAAAATATTTCCCAAGTTCCATCACAAAGAATGCGTTCACTTGGTTTACGATGCTACCACCACAATCCATCCATACATGGACGCATTTAGAGAGGTCGTTCTATGAAAAATTCTACATGGGACATTCGAAAATAAGTTTGAAAGAACTGGTAGCGTCAAACAAAAGACTAATGAGTCAGTCGATCAATATCTCAACAGGTTTAGACTTTTACAAGCTAGATGCTTTACTCAAGTCCTTGAGCACGAATTAGTCGAGATAACTGCGGGTGGTGTAGACTATTCTATCAGGAAGAAGTCAGGCACACAATATCTTAGGGATATGGCACAATTAGTTGGTAGGGTTCGAGAGATCGAACACTTAAAAGCCGAAAAAACCAAAACTCGTAGATATCATAAGAAAGAGAAAGTGTCTTATATAGAAGTTGATGAATACTCTTCTGACGATGAAGAGCTTGTCGACGAAAGCGAGGTCAACATGGCTGAGCTCAAGCCAGGACCTCCTTACACGTGTAAATTGTTGAAACCATCAAACGGGAAAAGTCTCATCGAAACAGAGAAAGGAGATAAATACGTTGCTTAAACTTACACTTTTGATGTGTCTAAATGTGACGAGATATTTTATTTGTTAGTTAAAGATGATCAAATTATAGTTCCTCAGGGTTTAAAGGACCCCCCTTTAGAGCAGAAAAAGAAAAGGAGATTTTGTAAGTTTCATAACTTTCTTGGTCATAAAACATCTCAATGTATTATTTTCAGGGATTTGGTGCAGAAATCTTTGAAAGAAGGCAGACTTCAATTTGACAAAAGGCCAAAGATGCAACTAGACTCAGATCCTCTGAAGGCTGAAGAAGCCTTGTATGCCGAACATTTTGAATGCATGATGGTGGAGGCTACTGATGGTCCCATTAAGTCTCTAGTTGTTGAATCCTTTAAGTGTATGATGGTTGAAACTATTGATGGTTTCGACAAGAGGACTGAAGATGAACTAGAGGTAGTTTATCCTAAAGCTGGTGAAGACCTGACAGATTTCCAGGAGAAATGCAGAGTGAGTGGGTAGAAGGCGGTACTATGTCCGAGGTGCAACGCTGTGTTCGATGAGAAAGCCACTGAAAAGTTTGAAGCTAACAAAAAAAGGAACAGAAAGAAGAGAAGCCTATCATCCCAAGATTTGTGTTTGACAAACATGGAGAACCGCGCCGAAATGAGGAATACAGGAGGCAATTCCAGCATCCTCGACCAAGAATGTTTCTTCCTCCGTTGGATATCCTACAAGAGAAGTGGGTGGAACCTGTGAATCAGAAGGGGGGCAAGATGCCAAAGTGGAGACTGCTCGATTTAGAGAAAGAAGCAAAGACTCTAGAGAAAAAAGTAGAACAAAGAGGTTATGTGGTTTCCCCTAATTACAAAGGAAAAAACCTTATGACCAGAATGTAATGGAGGCGTTACCAGAGAAATAAGAAAGCTGGGAAAGACGCTTCGACTTCACAGCTGAAGCCTGTCAAAACCTTTGGACAAAAAAGACAACTTACAAAAGGAGTGTGGATGGAAAAATGGAAAATCGTGGCAAACCAGACAATGGCTATGACTGTTGACCCTTCAGGAAGAAAAGAGATAGTTATATCCCAAATCATGAAATGCACATCTCAGGTCGAGAATAAGAAAGAACCTGAGAACACGCTTTAGTCAAATGAGAAGGAGCCTGAATATTCTCCTCAGTCGGAGGAGGAAGAACCTAAGTATTCTCCCCAGTCTGATGAAGAGTATAATCTGTCACTCGATTACGATATGTATGATGATATTAATGATGATACTTATGGTGAAGATTTCATCATCAACTGTGGCATCGTGTCAGTGTTTCCTGCAAAATATGATATAGTGCCGGATGTCTCTGAAGCAAATGAGGATTTCGTGCCAGATGAAACTGCTGAAGGCAAACCATTATGCTACTGTATTATGAATAATGGCGTGGTGGAGGAAAAAAAACTATGTTTGAAGGGCCTAGTCTAGAAATGATGTATCATTTAAAACCATTGTTCATAAGGGAAAAGGTCGACGGAGTAGCAGTAAATAAAGTGTTGGTAGATGGAGGAGCAACTGTCAACTTGATGCCTCACACTATGTTTAAGAAAATGGGGAAATGTGATGCTGATCTCCGATATTAGAAGATATTAGAAAAGATTGACCATTTTGAGAAGATATTAGAAGAACAAAGGAAAACATTTGATGAAAACTTAGACGATGAGTAGAAAAAATGCATGAAATACGTGTAAAAGTTAGAAGAATTGTATGCGGTATGTGAGAATAGTGTTTTGTATGAAATGTATGATATATATTGTGTTGATTATGTTTTGTGTTCCTGTTATTATGATGATGCATAGAATCAGTGGAACCATCCAAAAATGTACAAACGAAGATGATGATGATGAATTTCCTGAAAGAATTATTATACGTGGTTCTAGCATAAACGGAAGTTGTTCAGTCACCCCCTCCAGATATCCATAATGACATATTTTTTCCTTCTACAAATGAGGTCAGGACATTGGTCGAAGAACTTGTGGATGTTGTAGACCTAATTCCTATTCAGGTAGAATATTGTCCACATGCATATCTCTTCTATTCTGATCCTAAAGATATAAAGGATTTTCTCTTTGGAAATAAGTGGTTGGACATAGGGATATTGCAAGTTTGGTGCACATAAGTATATAATATAAAGAATATGCCATTATGGTACATTTATAATTTTTGTATTTTCTCACTTATTTTTTGAATTTTGTTTAACCATTTAGGTACTTTCATCGTGTTATTATAGAATTAAATAAATCAAATATTTATGGTATTCGATGGACAAATAATGATCCCAAAAAGGTTGAAGAGTACATATCAGCATAGATAAGTGAGAGGGGAAAAGAATGTTACATAGCACCATTTATCAATTCGTGAGTAACTTTGAAATTACAATTTATCTGTTATAGTTAGTTTCCATGTGTTAGCAAATGCGAATTATATATGCCCGTGTTTATTCAATGGTCATTGGAAATTGATCATCATATCTCTTAGGACGAATATTGTAACCACACTGTGTTCCTTATATTACCCACTTGAACCTAACGTGAAACTTATTATTTCTAGGTAAGTTTATGTTTATAAGACTTTTAGTAATATTGTCTTTGACTTTGTAATTAATTTAGCGCGTAATATGTTTAAATAATTTCTAGGATTGTGCAACGACACTATTAATTGAACAATATCAGAAAAAAAACCCTATATATATATATATATATATATATATATATATATATATATATATATATATATATATATATATATATATATAACTAACTAACTAACTATATATATATATATATATATATATATATATATATATATATATATATATATATATATATATATATATATATATATATATATATATATATATATATTTAGTTAGTTAGTTAGTTAGTTAGTTAGATGCATGAGTGGTTATATATTCATGAAATGTTTAAACTTGTAGACGAGGAAGCAAACAATGGGATATGAGTGTGTATATATATATATATATCATGAAATATTTACAATAACATATTAATGTTTAAGTTTTCTATTATTTCAAATCATGTGATATTCAATTTTGTGTACTTATTTATGTAGACGTTTACCAACACTACACCATTCCCCACCGACGACTATAAATGATCAAACATGATTTTGTAATATATGTTTGATATATTTTTGAGTTTGAAGTAAATAATATTTTTTTGGTTTGATGTAAATGATATTTTTGGCTTTTGATGTAAATGATATTTTTGACTTTTGATTTGAATAATATTTAGATATAAAAAAATAGAAGTACAAAAATACAGGTAAAAAAAAGGGGGTGTATATGGAATAATATAAAAAAATTAAAAAAATAAATTATTTCACCACGGTTGGTTCAGAGGACAGTGATGATATGTAACGTGCCAAATATAATATACCATACAAATGATGGGAATCGAACCATGACCTTTTTAAACTATTTAATAATGCTTAATTAGAATAACATGGTGATAAATAACGCGCTACCTAGTATATCCCAACGGTCACACGATCGTGGTGATAAATAGCAAACTTACAATCATACCCTACTTCACCATGACTGGTCACGCATGATGGTATATCTTTTACAATCATGGTTAAAGAAGTTTTCTAGAGTAGTGAGTTCATAATTAACCACGACCAACCATATTGTAAGACACTCTTTGGTTACTCAATAAAAAATTCAAGTTGTCTCTTTCTTTAGTGAATTTATCAAATGCCTTTTATAAATCATCATTTTTTTCAAAATATCGCATTTATCACACTCGTTAGTTTAAACTAAGACTTCATGTAAAGTGGAAGAATTTTGAATTAAAACATTTTGTCTTTTTTTAAAATCCTTTATTTTTTCTTTGCTTATCAAATTTTTGTTTTTTTAGAAATTTTTACCATCATTATTTTAAAAAAAAATGCTTAATACATGTTTTAGTCTTTTGACTTAATTTAATGTTCCGCTTTAGTCTCTTAACTAAAAAATATTACAAGTTAATATCTTAACTTCACTTTTGTTATCCTATTTGGTTCCTTCCGTCAATTTTTGGAAAAAAAACATTAAGTTATGGTGACATGTCGTGATAGAAAGACCATTGATACAAATTTGAGTCAGAATATATAGTTAAAAGCGGATATACGGTTTAAATTGCAAAGATTTTGTTTTTACAATTTAAATAGTGTATCAAATTTTAAGTACATATGCTGACTCAAATTTGTACCAATGACTTTCTTGTCACGCAACGCTACCAGAACTTAACGTTTATTTACTTGAAATTGACGGAATGAACCAAATAGGATAATAAAAATGAAGTTAAAAGACTAATTTATAACATTTTTAAATTAAAAGACTAAAACAGAATATTAAATTAAGTTAAGAGACTTAGTGACTAATTATACCTTAAAAATTTGAAATAAATTCTAAAAGGGTAAAAAATGAATGTAGTTAAAAAAATATGCTATATGGAAAACAACACCGTAGACAAAACACGAGATGCAAATATATTTAGATGAAATTAGTCTTTCTTTTGATTGGAAAAGAAGAGAGAAAATAACAAAATTTTAGCAACATTTGTATTTGTTATAGTTGTAAGATTTGTAGGTGGCGTGTCTAAGTATTCTTTGTAGATAATGTGAAAGTGTATTATGCACTATACAAATAATATATTTTATGATAAAGAAGAAATGCATCAATTTTGATTGGATTATGTTTAGATTTTTTTAAATATAATTTCTATTTTCATGTTGATACACATAATTCACGAAAAAATTAATTAAGAGACATATTTTGAATCCCAACAATGATAATTTATGTTTTTTTTTTATATAATAACATTATTTTTTCATTTTATTTTTTATTTAAATATTAAGTCATTTATTTCTTTGGTAGTCTATCAACAAAAGAGAAAGATTACTCTATTTTATCTATAAAAGCGAGTTCATTCAGTTTTGGTCTAATCTAACTCATTTGTTGACGCTCCAAACTCGTAAACATCATATTTTTGAGATAGATTGCAAGATAAAAAGATTTTCTAAGATTTTTGAATTAGTTAGGAAATCTTTCAAAGTTGTATTGTTGTTGTTATATTCATTGTTATTGATTACAACTCTTGAAATTCATTTTTATATTTAGGAATCATTTATATGTGTTTCATCCTAAACAAAAATTCAATGATTTAATTCTTTATTGACAATATTGAAAAATATATTCCTAATTATGCTAAGAAGATATTGAAAAAAAAGCAATGATAATAATTAAAAATGACATTTGAAAAATATATTCGATTCTAATTTACAATATGGGCTCAATTTTGAAAAAAAAAGTAATTATAATAATTAAAATAACATATAAAAAATATAATTTTATGTTAATAAAAAAATAAAATAAATTATAATTATTTTAACTTTTGATGAATTTCATTTTTTATGTATTGGGTTTTTATCTTACTATTTTTTTTATTTATTAAATTTTTATTATAACATTTTTGTTATTTATTAATATTAATAAAAAAAAAATTTTTTTTTAAAATTTGAGACCTTCTAGAATTTAAGCTCTAAGGCCGACCCTACATATAAAGCACACTGCTGCATAAGATTAAAAATTTAGTATAGTTAAATTAGGATTAAGTAAAATTTTATACAATATTTATCACACTTTAATTTATAATAAAATGGAATTTTATTGATGTTGCCATAATTAAAATGCAAATAATCTACTTAGAACCTTAAAAAATTTGAGAAAATTCTCTTAGTATAAAAAGAAATGATATTCTTACACTAAATTTTGACACATATACTATATTATATTGTTCATCAATACATTGAATAGTGAAATATTATAAAAATATTTATTTTTTAAAAAAAATATAAAAAATTATTTTCTTTTATATTTTTTCTAGATTAAAGGATACTAGTATTCTAAATGACGAGAGCTATGATAAATAAGAATATAATAATAAAAAATATAATAAATATTACACTCATATTTTCCTCATAATCTCCACGGTCATTCATGATCTCCTTTTTTTTCCACAATGTCGGCAAGAAAATATTGGCACTTGATTCATTACTGATAGTCAAGTCTTTCCATTAACTCTTCCTTTCATCCCTATTTTGTTTCTCAATCTCATAAGTTTAGCTTTTATTACTTTGCCAGAAAGCATAGAAGAAAATGATGAGCTCTAGTGTTGTATGTATTCTCAAGTTAGTTGCAGTACTCTTTGTTGTGTTGTTGCAGTTGTTTGTGAATGGAGCCGTTGGTTGCTTAGAGAATGAGAGACACGCTCTCCTTCGGTTGAAAGCCAGCCTAGTGCTGTATGACACTTCTCTTTTATCTAGTTGGGACAGTACCAGTGATCAGTGCTGTGCATGGGAAGGAATCCGTTGTAGCAATCAAACTGGACATGTTGAAATGCTTGATCTAAGTGGTTCTCAATTTGGTCGTTTTCCGGGTAAGATCAACGCAACATTGATGGAGTTGAGACATTTAATATACTTGAACACTAGTATGAGTTTGTTTTCAATCAGAATTTTTCCAGAATTGTTTGGTTCTCTAACCAACTTGAGATTCCTTGACCTCCATGCTTCATTCTCCGGGGGAAGATTTCCAAATGACCTCGCTCGTCTTTCACACTTGCAATATCTTGATCTTTCATATAATAACCTTGAGGGTACAATCCCTCCGCAACTTGGAAATCTCTCTCATTTGCAGTACCTTGATCTTTCATATAATCTTCTTAATGGATCCATTCCTCATCAACTTGGAAGCCTTTCAAATTTACAACAGCTTCATCTTCGAGACAATGAGGCACTCAAATTTGATGACAAGAATAATCATGTTGGAGGTCAGTGGCTTTCTAATCTCACTCTTTTAACCCATCTTGACTTGAGTGGCATGCCGAATCTAAATTCTTCTCATCTCTGGCTGTTAATGATTGCCAAGCTTCCAAAAATACAAGAATTGAGGCTCTCTGGTTGCGCTCTTTCAGATCTTTATCTTCAATCTCTGTCTCATTCACTATTCAATTTTTCTAGTTCTCTTGCAATCCTTGATCTTTCATATAATACCTTCTCATCATCCAAAATATTTGAATGGGTGTTTAATGCCACCTACAACTTAATGGAGCTTGATCTTAGTTTTAACAAATTCAATGGCACCATTTTATATGATTTTGGAAACATTAGAAACACTCTTAAGGTACTTGACTTGTCTCATAATGAACTACAAGGTAGATTTCCAGACTCTTTTGGAGATATATGTACCTTACACTCATTGTACCTTGATGATGACAATTTAAATGAAGACGTTTCAACCATTTTCCTCCAATTCTCGGGTTGTGCTAGATTCTCACTACAAGATTTGAGCTTGAGGAACAATAAAATTACTGGAACATTGCCTAATCTTTCAATATTCCCAAATCTAATAACAATCGACCTTTCATATAACATGCTAAGTGGGAGGGTGCCATATGGAATTCCAAAATCAATGGAGTCTGTAACATTTGAATCAAATTCTTTAGAAGGCGGAATTCCAAAATCATTTGGTAACCTATGTTTTTTAAGATCACTAGATCTCTCAAGTAACAGGTTGAATGAAGATCTGTCATATATATTTCATAATTTATCGGTAGGGTGTGCAAAGTACTCTCTACAAACGTTAGATTTGAGCATGAACCAAATTTTTGGCACCATACCTGACATGTTAGGGTTCTCATCTTTAAACTATCTTCAGTTATCCAACAATTCATTAAATGGGAGTATACTAAAAACTTCAACATTCCCTCATCGATTACAAAGTCTAATCTTGGATACCAATAATTTGGAAGGTGAGATCACTGACTCCCACTTTGGCAACATGTCTATGTTAAATATGTTAAGCTTGAATGACAATTCACTGTCACTAAAATTTAGTGAAAATTGGGTGCCACCATTTCAATTGTTTATCATACATCTAAGGTCTTGTGGTTTAGGACTTAGTTTTCCAAAATGGCTGCAAGGTCAAAAACATCTTTTAGAATTGGACATTTCTAAAGCGGGAATCTCAGATGTAGTTCCAATGTGGTTTTGGACTCAAGCAACAAATATGTATCTCATGAATATTTCGTATAATAACCTCACTGGCACAATTCCAAATTTGCCCATAACATTTTCAGAAGGCTTGGAAGTAATTCTTGATTCTAATCAATTTGAAGGTTCAGTCCCTCAATTTTTTCAAACTGCAAGATCTCTACGGTTGTCCAAGAACAGATTTTCAGAAACACATCTTCTGTTATGTACTAACACTACAATCGATAGATTGTTTCTACTAGATCTATCAAAAAATCAATTATCCGGGCAGCTCCGTGATTGTTGGAGTAATTTGAAAGCATTGATATTTCTTGACTTGAGTGACAATACTTTGTCTGGTGAAGTACCATCCTCAACGGGAGCATTACTTGAACTTGAGGTCCTGATATTGCGCAACAATAGCTTCACTGGGAAGTTACCTCTCTCCTTGAAAAATTGCACGAAACTAATCATGCTAGATATTGGAGATAATAAATTCTCAGGACCAATACCCTATTGGTTAGGACAGGAATTGCAAATGTTAAGCTTACGAAGGAACCAATTCCACGGAAGTCTTCCACAAAGTCTTTGTTACTTAACAAACATTCAGTTGTTGGATCTCTCAGAAAACAATCTATCTGGACGAGTTTTCAAATGCTTGAAGAATTTTTCACCAATGACTCAAAATGTTTTCTCAACTAGAGACACATCACGGTTCAGTTACTTTAATGTGCATGGAATCCTAGACTCCATTGAAAGCTATGATTTGATCACTGTGTTGATGTGGAAAGGTGCAGAACGGTTGTTCAAGAATAACAAGCTCATTTTAAGAAGCATTGATCTTTCAAGCAATCAATTGATAGGAGTCATTCCAGAAGAAATAGGAAACTTGATAGAATTGGTGTCATTGAATCTATCTAGCAACAATTTGTCAGGAGTGATTACTTCAAAGATTGGAAGGTTAACATCGCTTGAATTTCTTGACTTGTCAAGAAATCATTTCTTTGGTCCAATTCCTCCTTCTCTAGCTCAAATTGATCGTTTGTCCATGCTTAATATTTCCTTTAACAATTTCTCTGGAAGAATTCCAATTGGAACACAATTACAGAGTTTCAATTCCTCGAGTTATGAAGGGAATGTTGATCTCTGTGGAAAACCACTAGAAAAAAAATGTCCAGGAGACGAAAAGGTTGCACATCAGAAACCTGAAACCCATGAAGAAACTAGTCCACAAGATAAAAAACCAATTTATTTGAGTGTGGGATTGGGATTTATGACAGGATTTTGGGGACTTTGGGGATCATTGTTTCTCATCAGAACTTGGAGACATAAATATGTCTTGTTCTTGAACAACATAGTTGACACAGTGTATGTGTTTATGGTGCTGAATGGAATTAAATTTCAAAGGTGGCTTAGAGATTTGCAGGTAACCTTTTTCTTTTCCCTCTTTAACAACTTAAACCATCAGTTACAATTATATAGCTCAGTTTGTTAATTTCTTGACAAATTAATTAAGCCTACAAGACTCATGATCTCAATTTGTTCATATCATTTTTGTTAAATATGTGAAGTTTGAGCTTACAATAAAATTGTTACATCAAAATAAAAGATTTTTTTTCTGCACAATTTTTTTTCATTATTTATTAAGACACATCTTTTCATTGTAATCTGTACAGGAAAAGTTAGTCTAAGCATCTATAATTGAAGTATTTGCATCTCTGTTGAAGAAAGATAGCAGCTAATAAGACAAAATATAGGAGTTCAAAGTTCTGTTATAGATTAATTTGTGAAGCATATAATATAGTTATTGAGATATAATGTAGTGATGTTGAGCACCGCCGTATAAGAAATTAAATGAAGTTCATTAGCTAAATGATAATTTTCTTTTGACAAAATTACGACAGATACAAAATGTGTTGTTTCATTTGTTACAAAGGCTACCTAATAGGAGCAACTTAAATAGAGCTTACAATAGGTCCTACTTATTTTATCATGGTAACAGTTTGTCGATAATAACTTGCCCAGTAACCAATTATTGAGAATTGCTTAAAACAGTTACCTCTTACAATATGCAGAAATGAGAAAATCAGAGAACTCACCACAAGAAAATTAATTAGGAGCTGCTTGTAACTTCTCTTGGTTTACATGGATGGCATCATGGTTTTAGATTGCACTCTACAACCGCAATTTTGGCCAAAATAATACGGATGCAGTAGTCATCAGACCGCAATTGCGATGTGATTTAAGATCACGCGTATGGATGCATTAGAAACTATATCAGACAATTTCAAGCATGTTTTTTTTAAGTATTTTCATTAAATTTAAAATCAATTTGTTAAGGGTTTTCTAACCTTATATTTCAAACACCTATGAATCAAAATTTATGTTGAACTGATGCGACCGCAATGACAACAATTACAACACACGATCACAATTTAAAACCATTGATGGTGTATCGGTCCTAAGGTAATTCATTGACTATAGAAGCTAAAACCCGTGTATTGGCTTCAGGTACTCCCCATCTGAAACAAATCATTATCTATAAACATGAAACACAACAAAACATTAAAAACATTATGATTAGATTCTAAACACTAAATATTATTTTGGAAACTAAACATAAATATTCACTTTTAATTACAAAATTGTCACTTGTGGGAATCTATTTTCTTTCTATTTTAAAATTTTAATTAATAAAATTATCATGGTTAGGAAACTACAAACAATTTCATTTCTCTTTAAAAACCCAATTTATAAATAAATTATAAAAATAATGAAAAAAAATAAGTTTCTTGAACAAATATGAGGAACTCTGTTAGTTTTACGAAAGAGAGAGAAGAAAGAAGAAGAAGAATCAAGATTGATTATAATTGTTTTACTATTCGTTTTCTCTATTAAGATTTAAAGATTACAAGTGAATCTCAACAATCAAACCTCTCACTCAACAACTTGAGAGAAACAATGCATTTATAGACTACTAAGCTAATTTAAGCTATAAGCTAACTTAAACAATTGGGCTAAACAAACAGACTCAATTCGACATGCTAACAATCATAACATATCGACTACTGCATGCTTAAGCATACTTCGACTACAACATGTAGGATCAACATGTGAACAAACTTCGACTACATGTTAAACTTTTGTCGAACCATGAAGTTATCCCTGTCGAGACTGGAATTCTATCAAAATACCACAAAACTCCATCTTGGAACAAACTCTACACTAACAAGGGAACAAACTAGCTTTCGTCATGTAGCTTTATCAACTGTATACCGTGCAAAAACTTGCTACTTGGCAATGTCTTGGTGATCATATCAGTAGCATTGTCATTAGTCGAAACCTTCAACACTTTGACTTCTCCACGCTCGATTATCTCTCTGACGAAGTGCAACCTCACATTGATGTGCTTGGTTCGCTCATGATAGGTTTAATTCTTCGACATGTGTATTGCATTTTGACTAGCACATTTAACAGTGATAACTCGACCTTGAAGTTTCAGCTCCTTAGCAAAACCTTCAAGTTGCAATGTTTCTTTCACAACTTTAGTGAGAAGAATATACTCCGCTTCAATGGTTGATAAGACAACAACCTTCTGAAGTGTTGCTTTCCAATTGATTATCGTGCCAAACATAGTGAACACATGTCTAGAAATATATTATCTAGAATCCATACAACATGCATAATCATAGTCGACAAATCCTTCAATTTCGACTTTGTTATCATTACCACAGACTCAATGATAAATCATGACTCTGCTCAATGACCCATTTATGTAGCTTAGAATCCACTTTAATGATTGCCAGTGTGCCTTCCCAGTATTGGTCATATACCTGCTTACAAAGCTCACTTCGTACGCTATATTTGGTCTCGTACAAACCATAACATACATCAAAGAACCTATTATACTAGCATATGGAATGCTACTCATATAGGCTCTTTCGACTTCAGTACTAGGACTTTATGTCATACTCAGCTTGCATTGATGATTATTCGGTGTTAGAACAGGATTTGAATTCGACATACCAAACTTGTCAATATGTCTCTTGAGGTAAGCATAATATCGACTGTTTTCTATCTCTCCAGATGCCAATCCCAAGAATTATGAAGGCAACTCCCAAATCCTTCATGTCGAACTCCTTATCGAGTTCAACATTCACCTTTATAACATCTTCGACATTGTTTCTTTCTATGAGGATGTCATCCACATAAAGCAACAAAATAACAAGTGAATTTCCAAGTGAAAATTTGAAGTAAACATAATGGTCAAACTGACTCCTGGTGAAACCTATACGTGCCATGAACTTGCCGAATCTCCTATTCCATTATCGAGGAGATTGTTTCAGGCCATACAAAGACCTATTCAGCTGGTACACATAATCTTCCTTTCCACTTTCTGCATACCCTTTAGGTTGCCTTATCAGGATTATTTCATCTAGATAACAATATAGGGAGGTTGTTTTCACATCCATATGTTCAAGTTCTAAATTGAACTTTTCCACCATGGCTAAAAACATTCTAATGGATTTATGCTTTAAAATAGGTGAGAACACATCATTAAAGTCGACACATTCTTTCTGAGTGAACCCCCTAGCAACTAACCTTGCCTTGAATCGCTTCGACATATCTCCTTCGATTCCTTCATTA
This sequence comes from Lathyrus oleraceus, assembly GCF_024323335.1. Taxonomy (NCBI): domain Eukaryota; kingdom Viridiplantae; phylum Streptophyta; class Magnoliopsida; order Fabales; family Fabaceae; genus Lathyrus; species Lathyrus oleraceus. The sequence continues at coordinate 42,432,747 of NC_066580.1, read as the reverse complement.
ACCTTGAAAATCCATTTACAGTTGACTAATCTGGCCCTTGCAGGTTTCTCGATCAACTCCCAAGTGTTATTATCATGAAGAGATGTCATCTCATCTTCCATGGCTTTCAGTCATTCAGGCTTGTTTCGACTCCTCATAGATTCCTTGTAATATCTAGGTTCTTCATCAAGGACCTCACTTCTAGAAATTAAGGAAAAAGCTATGGGATATGCATAACCAAGTCTCTAAGGTGACTTGATGACTCTTCTCGACTTGTCTCTTGTCGGCAGGTATTCATTATCGGCCTCCTCATCTTCATCAGCACCTTGTGCTTCTTCGACTTCATCTAGTTTATGCAATTCAGCATCACTGACCTATGAGGTGATTATAATAACACTTAGTTCGCTTACTAGTATTTTAAAATCATAGAAACTTAACTGTAAATGTGTAGAAGCAGGAAAGGTATAACACACAAGTCTGATATAAATCAACATTTTGGTTGTTAAAAAGCTTTTCTGATATCCAAATTGTTTGCAAGAGAAACATTGAACTTGTCTTATATCACGACTTTTACCTCTACTCTGAGCAGTATGTGCAACCACCACCGGCTCAGAAACATCAGCTTTATGAGACATGGCTCCTTGGGTAATGAGACGTTGTTTCTCCCTTAGAAGTTCTACAACTCATGTATCCAAAAAAGGAATGAGATTTCTATTAAGCAAAGCACCTCTGACAACTTCAAATTTTGGGATGGAGGTCGAAGTGAAGAAACCTCTGGTGTTGCAGATTGACAATAAGTCAACCATTAATCTTGCAAAGAAACCAGATTTTCTTGGAAGGAGTAGGCACCTTGAGGCTATATTTTATTCCCTAAAGGAGAAGGTAAATCAGGGTGAACTTGAAGTGAGACATTGCTCGAGTGAAGTACAGTTGGCTGACATTTTCATCAAAAGATTAAAGATCGAAAGATTTCTAACTATGAGAAAGAAATTAGGAATAGTTCAGATCAATTATAATTAGCTAGTGCTTATTAACTTGAATAATAAGGGGTATGTTGAGAGAGTATAATCCAAGTTATGTATCTCAAGTCCAAGCCTAAGTTGATTAGGGTTAGAGTTTGTTATGTCAGTTACTTGGTATTCAAATCACCTAGTTGTATATAAGTACATGTAATTAAGTTCCATATTAATCCTAATAATGCAATTAATTATTTTTCACTTTCCCTCTCTTTCTCATACATTTGACATCAAAGTGCATTAGCACTAACATTCATCACATGAGTTTTTTTTTTTTGTTTTTTAAAAATGTGTCACTATCCAATTTTATATCCTTTTAAAACTAAACAAGAACGTAAAGAAAAAAATTACTCTGGATTGTGTTTCCTCAAAATAAAAATCAATAACTAATTTTCAAAACTATGTTACAAGTATTTTTGGTCATTTAGGTGTCGTAACTGATTAACAAGGGGTGTAATCGGTTACACCAAGGAAAAAGTCACTTCGGAGCTGAAGAAATAGGGAAAGTGTTGTGGGTGTAACCGGTAAATGTAATCATGTAACCAGTTACCACTAAAAGGGAATTAATTTTGTATCAGTTATAATCCGTTACAGGTTTAGTGTAAGCGATTACAGGTATAAGTTTTCTGTTTTTTCAGTTATGTAATTGTGTGACTTCTGTCCCAATCATTTTTATTGTTTGTATAAATTCCTGGGAGACATCCTCATCATTGTTAATGAAAATTTACTTTTCACCCTCAATTATCTTGATCTCAATTCCTCTTTCCCTCTCCACACTCTATTTTCTCCATTTTCACCAGTTTTGTGGTTCCTAGTTCCAACATTTGGTAGCAAAAGTCTGGTTTTGATCCATAAAGACTTAGTGTGCAACATGAATTTTGTCTCCAATGAAAGAATCCCTATAAACCTACCTATCCTTGATGCGAAGAATTACAACAAATTATGCAAATAAATGAAAGTGTTGTTTGGCTACCAAGATTTTCTTGAAGTGATCAAGAACAGGGTGAATCCCCTTGTCGAAGGTGCAACAGATGCATAACGAGGAACACATAAGGAAGAGAAGAAGAAAGATTTCAAGACATTCTTTTTGAATCATCAATGTATGGATGGTGACAACTTTGATAAAGTTGGTGATTGCGAATCGTCAAAGCAAGCGTGGGAAGTCTTAGAGAAGGCATACAGAAGGACTAACAAGGTGAAGGCGGTGAGGTTAAAAACTCACTGTTAGCTGGCAAATTTCAGCTAAGGAAAAAAGCCAATTTCGACCGGGGGTTCTGTCGGAAGCTCCTCGACAGAAGGGTGGACGAGTTTGTCGGTCAACACAGGAAAGCTTTGGTCAAATTCGAAAGGTTTGGAACGGAGAAGGAGAACGTGGGCACGTAAAGAAGTCGGGGGTAGTTATGCGCCGAGACGGGGGAAGTGGACCGACATGTGGCACCTCAAGAAGGCTTTGTAACCCCCCAACGATTACTTTCTAATTAGTATTTAAGCCAATGTTAGGTGAGAATTCAAAGGGTGACAATTTGAACATTTTCAGTAGGGGTAAAGGTTGAAGTATCAAAGCGTTTACGAGAAAAAAGTTACTCTCCTCACAAATAATGTATTTTGCCTCCACTTTACAATTACAAGTCATTTAATCTTCGCAAAGCTTATCTTTTGTCTTATTTCACTTTACTGTTTATCATCTTTCTTTCAGTACTTTATCGTTTTTACTTGTCATTTTACCTTTATTGTTTCCTTGACTTGTCAAGAGTCTTGTTTACACACTTTCAACCAGTTAGAAACATTGTTTACCAATTAGTCGTACACCCAAAACACTAAGTCTTGGACTCCTTAGTCGGTCCTGCAAGTAAACCTCATATAGGAAGGCTAGAGATTGTTGCGCAAAACAACACTCATAAACGTCAACTTGAATTGATTCAAATGGAAGAAAAGAATACGATTAACGATTTCACAACAAGAATCACTCGATTTAGTGAATCAAGTGAAGGCATGTGGAGAAACAGTCATGGAGCATTATGTTGTTGCAAAAATCATTTGTTCTTTAACGCCAAGATTTGACAATGTGGTTGTAGAGATTGAGGAATCTAATGATATTGTAACGATGAGTGTTAGATGCCCAAAAGTGCTTATTTGAGCTATCAAATGTGGGCATCTTTCACTCTTTTTTGTCGTTAAAGTGTTCGAAACCGCCTTTGCCTTTGATGATTTGCAATACAATGTTAAATGATCTTGGTACCCTTAATTTGTGTGTTATTGTGTAGAAATTAGGCATGAAAGAATAGAAAACAAAGGCACATGAATGATGGCAAAGGGACCAAGAAAGGAAGCATTCATCAGCATGCTCGCTAGGCGAGTGCTGTAGCGAAGTGCTCGCTAGGCGAGCACCCAGCGAGCTTCCAGCGAACATCCCCAGAATTTTACAGTAGCAAAGTCAGCAAACTCGCTAGGCGAGCACCCAACGAAGGAGGTAGCGAACACTCCCAGATTTGGACAAATCCACAGCCAGCACTTACTCGCTAGGCGAGCCACTAGCGAGCTTCCAGCGAGCAATTCCAGTAGCAAAACCATCTTAACTCGCTGGAGCGAAGAAGGAAGCGTGGGCTTCGTCTAGCGAAGGTTTCTTCGCCTAGCGAACATGCAATCTGGACTTAGATATTTTTCTGGGCGCAGGTGCCTCAGGTGGCCTATTTTGGGGCTCGCTAGGCGAACCATTCTGCTCGCCTAGCGAGCATAGTAGTTCAGATAACAGTACTATAAGTAGCAGGGGCTACTTTTTGGAAAGGACACTTAGCATTTTTAGATATTTTCTGCGTTTTCTTGGGATCATACTTTGTAACCTAGAAACGTTTTTTCTTCATTTTTCTTCATCTCTTAACATTATTCTACAAAAAGAAGGTGGATTCCCATCCAATCTCGACTCTTCGACTTGGATGTTGATCAACCTTCAACCGAAACTTGTTGTACAAGTGTTAGATGCCCAAAAGTGCTTATTTGAGCTATCATATGTGGGCATCTTTCACTCTTTTCCTTGCTAAATTTGTCAACACCACATTTGTTTTACATGGAATGCATTACATTGATAAACAAGCTTGGTGCCTTTGATTTGTGTGTTATTGTGCAGGAAAGACATGAACTAATTGAAAATGAAGACACAAGAAAATTGGCAAAGGAACCAAAGAATACAAGCATTTCATCAGCCTGCTCGCTAGGCGAGGCTGTGGCGAAGCATTGGTTCGCTAGGCGAGTTCCAGGCGAAAAGCTCCAGTAAATTGTCAAATTAATTCGCTAGGCGAGCTGAAGGCGAAGGTGGTAGCGAGTTCGTTCTATTTTGGTGAAAAACGCAGCCAGCACTCACTCGCTAGGCGAAGCTCTAGCGAGTCCCCAGCGAGCATTCCAGTAGCAAAACCTCTCAACCTCGCTGGGGCGAAGGTTGAAGCGTGTCCTTCGCTAGGCGAAGGTATGTTCGCTAGGCGAACATGACAGTTCAGCAGGCCCTGTTTTCTCTGGGCGCAGGGGCCTTATGTGCCCATTTTAGACCCTCGCTAGGCGAGCCATTCTGCTCGCCTAGCGAACATGACAGCCCAGCAGTGGTCTATAAGTAGCAGGTGCCACTTTTGAGCACCATACCTCATTTTTACCAACTTTTTCCACTTTGGTACTTTCTTCTAGATATTTTTGCAGCATTGTTAGGGGGATCTTTTATGCCCTAATTTCCATTTCTTTTCATCTAGCAACCATCTTCCACAAAAAGAAGGTGGATTCCCATCCAACTTCGATTATCCGACTTGGATGTTGATCAACCTTCTTTCCTTACTTGCCGACCAAGCTACCATGAAAATGAGTAGCTAAGTCATCCATTTGTCAAGGTTAGATGTAGGTGATTACTAGCTTTGTGTGTAAATGTAAGGATCCTCATATGTAAACTCTTTAACGGTAAATATATGATGAAAACTTTGTTTCTATTTAAAACTCTTTGTGTTGGTTTATGATCGAGAGATGTTTACCGACTCTTGACCTAGGTTTTCATCCAAACTTGTTTGTTAGCTAGAGATAGTAACGAATGATTTTGTTCACCATAAGGTTGAACCAAAAAGTTGTCATTTTGATAGATTGTGTTCGAGAGAAACAATGGATCAAAATGGCAAAACTCACAATATGTGTTCGAGAGAAACATATTGAGAGGACTTTGTGAAATGATTTATCATCTAAAGGAGTTTATAAGATTGTTGACCGAGCAAATACATGCAAAGTGATCATTGAAACCTAACTTTGACAATATTTCTCATTTAATCAACCATAACTTTTACCGCAATCTATTACTTTTTATGCAAGATAACTTGATTAAAACCAAAACCCTATTGTTACATTGAGCTAAGATTAATACAACCATCGAACGGCGGTGATATCTTACAATCCCTGTGGATACGATAACAAAAACCCGACACGAAATATACTTTCAACAACAAGCTACCATGAAAATGAGTAGCTAAGTCCTTCATTTTGTCAAGGTTAGATGTAGATGATCACAAGCTACCATGAAAATGAGTAGCTAAGTCCTTCATGGAATCAAAGACGGCCATCTCGGTGTTTTCTCAAGGAACCAGTGAATCTTTGAATGAAGCGTGGGAAAGATTCAAGTCCATGCTTCGGAAATGTAAAGGGCATGGATTTGATGAAATGACTCAAATCCATATCTTCAGAAATGGACTTCAACCAAACTGCAAAACGTTGTTGGATGCCACGTCGGGTGGCTCGTTGATGTCAAAAAGTGCCGAAGAAGCCACAAACATTATCAATCGAATGGCTCTAAATGATCTTCAGAGTCAAAGTCATGGAAATTCTTTGAAGAAGGCGGGAGTGCTTGAGTTAGGGACGAATGATGCCATCCTTGCCCAAAACAAGCTCATCTCACAACAAGTGGAACTCTTAACGCAACAAATCAAAGAGTTAAGAGAACCGTCAAAAGCTAAACAAATAGCTTGTTGTGAACTTTGTAAAGGTGAACATGACACCGGATTTTGTCCACCTCCCGGTTTTGACGAAGTAAACTACATGGCCAATCAACGGGACTATCAACCGAGACAACAACAACAACCTTATCAACCGCACCCTCAACAACAACAACAACAACAATTCCAAGGGAACCAAGGGTTCCAACCTAGAAGCAACTATTATCATAACCAAGGTTATGGAGGTGGTTCTTCTAGCCGTCAAAACCCTCCCCAAAATCCGTATCAATCTCAACAACCTTCGGTCGTCAATTCTAAATTGGAAGAGACATTGACGCAATTCATGCAAATGTCAATGGCCAATCAAAAGAGTAATGACGCGGCCATAAAAAATCTCGAGACTCAAGTTGGGCAACTTGCCAAGCAACTCGCTGAACAACAAACCGGTCCTTCTTTTTCGGCTAATACGCAAACAAATCCTAAGGAGCATTGTAAGGCGATTATGGCGAGAAGTGGGAGGGAGTTGGGTAGGGAGAATGAAAAAAGAGTTGAGAGTGAACAAAGAGAGAAAGAGAAAGAAATTGAGGAGGAAATAGTGGAGGAAAATGTTGATGGTGAAGTAGGAGAGTGGAGTGATGAGGAAGTAGTTGAAAAGAATAAAAATAATGGTGAAGTTGAAAAAGAAAAAGGTGTGGAGATTGAGGAAAATAAAAGTGATGAGGTAATAAGGGAGGTAGTGAAGAAGCCTAGATGGAAAAGTGCTAGAGTTGCAAAGGGAAAGGAGGTAGTGAGCGCTACTCCTATCCAAAACCTTCCTTACCCTCATGCTCCTTCCAAAAGGGAGAATGAACGGCATTACGCCCGGTTCATGGATATTTTTAAACAGTTGCAAATCAACATTCCGTTTGCCGAAGCCTTGGAACAAATGCCCAAGTATGCCAAATTCATGAAGGACATACTAACCAAAAAGCGGAGGTATACGGAACCGGAGACCATCGTCCTTGATGCGAGCTGTAGTGCCATTATTCAAAGGACGCTTCCTAAGAAAGAGGTTGATCCGGGAAGAGTTACATTGCCGGTTAAAATTGGTGACGTTTATGTCGGGAAGGGACTTATTGACTTGGGGTCGAGCATTAATCTTATACCTTTGTCAATTATCAAGAGGCTTGGCAACATCGAGATTAAGTCCATCCGAATGACGTTGCAATTGGCGGATAAGTCGACGACCCATCCTCATGGCGTAGCCCAAGATGTTTTGGTGAAGGTCGACAAATTCTTTTTCCCGGTGGATTTTATTGTAATTGATATGGAGGAAGATGATGATGCTCCGCTCATCTTGGGCCGACCATTCATGAAGACCGCAAGAATGATGATAGATGTTGATGACGGTTTAATGAAGGTGCGAGTTCAAAATGAGGAAGTCACATTTGATCTATTCGAGGCGATGAAGCATTCCAAGGATAGAAATGATAGCTTTCGCATCGATGTGATCGAAGACGCTATTATGGAGGTTTCAAAGCATATTCATGAGATATCTCCTATGGAGTTAGCTCTTGACGACTCATTGGAGGTTTTCACTGTTGAAGAGGAGCTAGCTCTTGAGGAATGCTTAAAGGAACTTGATAGTTTGGAAGACCTACAACCGTGGGAAGTAGAGGAAGAAAATTTGAAGAAGGAGGTAATTGACGAGAAAGCGCCAATTGAATTAAAAGAGTTACCTTCGACTTTGAAATATGTGTTTCTAGATGAGACCGAGGCAAAGCCGGTCATCATAAGCAACCTTTTGACAAAAGAAGAAGAAGCCCGTCTAATCATTGTGCTAAAAACCAATCAAGAAGCTATGGGTTGGACTCTTTCCGATCTAAAAGGAATTAGTCCATCCTATTGTATGCACAAGATTTTGATGGAGGAGGATTTCAAGCCGGTAGCTCAACCACAACGCCGCTTAAATCCTACCATGAAAGAGGTTGTTCGAAAGGAAGTTGTGAAGCTGTTGGATGCGGGGATGATTTACCCGATCTCGGATAGTCCGTGGGTTAGTCCTGTGCACGTTGTTCCGAAGAAGAGTGGAATCACCGTAATCCGAAATGACAAAGACGAATTGATCCCGACTAAAGTTGCCACGGGATGGAGAATGTGTATTGATTATCGGCGGTTGAATACCGCGACTCGAAAGGACCATTTTCCACTCCCATTTATGGATCAAATGCTCGAAAGACTATCGGGCCAACAATACTATTGTTTTTTGGACGGCTACTCCGGGTATAACCAAATTGCGGTTGACCCGGTTGATCATGAGAAGACGGCTTTCACTTGTCCGTTTGGAGTGTTCGCATACAGAAAAATGCCCTTTGGGATGTGCAATGCACCGGCGACCTTCCAACGATGTGTCCAAGCCATTTTTGCCGATCTGATAGAGAAAACAATGGAAGTCTTCATGGACAACTTCTCGGTATTCGGTGGGACCTTTAGTCTATGCTTGGCGAATTTGAAAACGGTGTTGGAAAGGTGTGTGAAGACCAATTTGCTGCTGAATTGGGAAAAGTGTCACTTCATGGTGACCGAGGGGATCGTGCTAGGCCACAAAGTCTCTAGAAGGGGGCTTGAAGTGGATAGAGCTAAGGTTGAAATAATTGAAAAATTACCCCCTCCGGTGAATGTGAAGGGCATCCGTAGCTTTTTGGGGCATGCGGGGTTCTACCGGCGCTTCATCAAGGACTTCTCAAAGGTGGCTAAGCCTTTGAGTAATTTGCTCGCCAAGGACCAGGTATTTCTCTTCACCGAAGATTGTTTGCAAGCTTTTGAGGTTTTAAAAGAAAAATTGGTTACCGCTCCAATAATAGTCGCTCCCGATTGGAATGAAAATTTTGAACTAATGTGTGACGCGAGTGACTATGCTGTTGGAGCGGTACTTGGCCAAAGAAAAGACAAAACTTTTCATGCGATACATTATGCGAGTAAGGTTCTTAACGAGGCTCAAATAAATTATGCCACAACGGAAAAAGAACTACTCGCAATAGTGTATGCGCTAGAAAAGTTTAGGTCTTATCTTATAGGGTCTAAAGTCGTTGTGTATACCGACCACGCGGCGATTAAATATCTGCTAACCAAACCGGATTCGAAGCAAAGGCTCATCCGTTGGATCCTCTTGTTACAAGAATTCGATGTGGAAATCAAAGACAAGAAGGGGTCGGAAAACTTGGTAGCGGATCATTTATCCCGATTAGTGAACGTGGAGGTTACCGCATCTGAAAAAGAAATCCGGGAAGAATTTCCTGATGAAAAATTGTTTAAGGTTCAAGTTAGGCCGTGGTTTGCAGACTTTGTAAACCACAAGGCTAGTGGTTTTGTGTCTGCCGACCTAACTTCGAACCAAAAGAGGAAGTTCCTTTCGGATGCGAAGTATTATGTTTGGGATGACCCATACTTGTTTAAGTTGGGGAGCGATAACCTATTAAGGAGATGCGTAACTGGTGATGAAGCCCAGAGCATCCTTTGGCATTGTCACAACTCGCCTTATGGCGGGCATTATAATGGGGTTAGAACGGCCACTAAAATTCTTCAATCGGGATTTTATTGGCCAACTATTTTCAAAGACGCACATACCCATGCGCAAAGTTGTGACAGTTGCCAAAGAAGTGGTGGGATAGGTAAGAGAGATGAGATGCCTCTCCAAAATATCCAAGAAGTGGAAGTGTTCGATTGTTGGGGCATAGATTTCGTAGGACCTTTCCCACCCTCTTATGGGAATGAGTACATGCTTGTTGCTGTCGATTATGTCTCTAAGTGGGTTGAGGCGATTGCCTCACCTCGGGCGGATGCCAAAACGGTGATAAATTTTTTAAAGAAAAACATATTTTCCCGTTTTGGAACCCCCCGAGTGTTGATAAGTGACGGAGGGTCACACTTTTGCAATGCACCTTTGGACACAATTCTAAAACATTATGGTGTATCGCATAGGGTGACAACTCCGTACCACCCTCAGGCTAACGGGCAAGCGGAGGTCTCTAATCGAGAGATTAAGAGAATCCTAGAAAAAACCGTGTCTAATTCTAAAAAAGAGTGGTCCCAAAAATTGGACGAAGCATTATGGGCTTACCGTACGGCCTTTAAAGCTCCAATTGGCCTAACTCCCTTTCAATTGGTATTTGGTAAAACTTGCCATTTGCCGGTTGAATTGGAGCACAAGGCCTTGTGGGCCCTAAAGTTTTTAAATTTTGAACATGAGTTGGCCGGTAACAAAAGGAAAGTACAACTACTTGAGTTGGAGGAGATGCGCAATGCCGCATACCACTCAAGTTGGTTGTACAAGGAAAAAGCAAAGAAGTATCACGACAAGAAGATCCGTAACAAAGAATTTGTGCCCGGACAATTGGTCCTATTGTTCAACTCCCGGTTGAAGTTGTTTCCCGGGAAGTTGAAATCAAAATGGTCCGGGCCATTTCGGGTGAAAGAAGTAAAAGAGTACGGGGCAATTGTCATTGAAGACATGGACAAGAAAGATAGTTGGACCGTGAATGGCCAACGATTGAAAGTGTATCTCGGCGGTCATGTGGATCGCGAGAGTTGTGCTCAGCCGCTCGATGCTCCTCTGTGAGCATCGCACCGTCGAGCTTAGCCGACGTTAAACAAGCGCTAGTTGGGAGGCACCCCAACATTGTAAGTATTTACTGTTTTATGTTTTATGTTGTATTGAGTACACTGTGCTAAACCCATGCTGGATGACTTGCAAGTGCTGCATTTGCCAATGCACTTGCTGTTACGCTCGCTAGCAGATTCGCTAGGCGAAGCAGTAGCGAGCACGCTCACTAGCTGCTCGCTAGGCGAGGCAGCAGCGAGCGCTGCAGTACTGTTTACTATTTAAATCTCAGCAGGGCCATTTTGCCCCAAACCTTCAAAAAAAAATTCTGAACGGCTCTGCTGAGGAATTTGTGCTAGGCTTCTCAAACTCTCTCATTTGCATCTTTATCACCAACACTCGCTCTTTTCGGTCGATTGCAAACTCTTCTCACTTCACATTTCCGAATCCGTGTAACTAAGGTTCGCCCTACTACATTTTTCTTTTTGTTTGAACTCTTAATTTCCAAATGTGAATGGCAAATATGATGAGTGTGGTATGGGAACATTGAGGTTGCATGTGGTATTTTGGAGTTTGCAATTTCTGGAGATTTAGGTTTTCAAATTGGGGATTTAGTTTTACTTTAGGTTTTGCATGCAATTAGGCAATCCCCAATAGCATAGAACGATTAATTGTCATGAGAAATCATTAGGTTCTGATGTGGGAACCATTAGAGTATGGGTATTGGGGGAAAAATCTTTGAAAATGCAGAAAACCCCAAAACCCGTAAGGTTCGCTAGCACTCGCTAGGCGAACCTGGGGCGAGCGTTCGCTGCCACTTCGCTAGGCGAAGCAGCAGCGAGCAAGGCAGTCTTTGGAATTATGCTTTGATGGCTAATCTGTTTGTTGGTGTGTGTTGTTTCTTTGTATATTTTGCAGATGGAGTCAAGATCTGGAGCGGGTAAGAAAAGAAAGGGAGCGACTACATCTCGGACAGTTCCTATCCAATTCGATACCGACAAGTTTGTCGGTCCAAAACAGGCTGCACGGTACATCGCTCTGGAAAAGCAAAAGATACTTCCAGAGAAGCGATTTCTGATCAACCCACAGGGCACTTACAGAACTTTCGCCGGGTTGATAGACGCAAAGAAGTGGGATAGGTTGATTAGTCCCTTAGAGCATTACGACATTGCGACAGTGCGGGAGTTTTATGCTAACGCACTGCCCGACGACGACGAGCCCTTTACTTGGGTATCTAGAGTTGCCGGGCGTCCAATTCCATTTGACCGGGATGCTATCAACCGAATCCTTGGGGAACCGCTCCAGCTGGGAGCTGACCAGAGAGACCAGTACCACACCGACCTCAGGCTTCACCGAGATGTTCCTGCCATTACCGCCGACCTGCTTTTACCTGGGAAATCTGTTGAGCCGAACCCATCTGGGGTTCCAGTGAGGTATCACCGGGAGGACATGACTCCCATGGCTCAGCTGATACTGCTCTTGGTTTTGACCAACATACAGCCAAAATCCCACACCTCTACTGTGCCGATCCCAGTGGCACATTTGGTCCATTCCATCCTCACCAATGTCGAGATAGATGTGGCGAGGATAATCGCAAATGAGCTGAAGTCCGTGGTCGAGAGCGGACTTAAGTCGGGGGCTCGTCTTAATTGTCCCCTGGCTTTCCCGTGTTTGATCATGAGCTTGTGTATTCAGGCAAGGGTGAGACTTCCGTCTCGTGGGCAGGTAAGGATCCCGTCACCTATCGATGATCGGTATGTGGCTAAATTTTGTAGACCGAAGACTACCGGTGGCAGTGCACCCTCAGGAAGTACCCGGACTTCTGATGGTCCTGGTACTTCTACTCCTGGACTTGATCCGTACCTGCGGGCTGTGTGTGACTACAGTTTTGAGTGGATGGCGGCATCCCAGAGAGCTATGATTGATATGCACAACAGTATGCAGAGGTTGGAACTGCAAGGTAATGACCCCTCCGGTGCTCGAGCATTGTTGGCGTGTGAGCAGTTTATGCTTAACGCTAACTGGCCTGTGGACAGGCCAGTCTATGGTGAGGGGGTGGGTGCTGATGCTGATGATGATGATGATGTTGATGATGAGGCTACCGATTCTGAGGCCGGTAGTGAGGAGGAGTCCTGAGCCCTTAGTGGGTTAAGTTTTTGTATTTTTTCAGTTTTTATGTCATTTCTATTTGTATTTTCGGATTTTGTATCTTGATTTTGGTGTTGTACTATTGGGGTGTTTTGTCCCCCATGAACAAATTTATATTTTCAGTTAATGTTATTTATTTATGTTTTTAATTTTGTGTGTTTAATAAATTTTTGGTTGATTGAGTGGCAAACCCTTCTAGATTGGTTGCTCCTCAAGAAGTACCCAATGAAGGTGCATCCGAGCTTGGATGGCAATGATAAGAATAAACAAGTGAATGAAGCTAAGGTACATGGTTACCTTCGGCTAGAATTTTAGAATGCATTAGGAACTTTACTCTTTTTGGTAAATTGAATATTGTCTTTTTGCAACATAATTGAATGAATGCTTCATCTAGAACTTAAAACCACAAATTGTGAGGAAACCTCCATTGTTCACTTAAATGCTGGATTCTAATAAGTTTTGTTGATTCATGTGATTCATTCTTTGTCTTTTATTATTGTGAAATTGTGGAAGCAATTAGAAATGATCAAGGCACTTGTTTTCTTTCGAGCACAACTACATCCAAAAACAACTTACCTGTGAGCAGAGAGAGTATTTGTTTACCCCTTTGAGCCTAAACAGTTGAATCTCGGCTTGAAATAAAGCGAGATCTCAAAAATCTTTTTTTTACAACCCGAAAAATCTTGATTATTGTTCTTTTGCCGTAAAAAGTTAAGAGCATTCACTTAGGGTGCGGAAGAAATAAGTTGGGGAGAACAAAAAAGAATTGGTAAGTACCACAACTCTTGAAAAAGAAAAGAAAAACCGAGCAAGCATAGAAAAATATATGTATAGAAAATATAGAAAAGAAACATCTGTTTTGTATATTTGATGTGAAAGAAAAGAACAAAAATAAAAAAAATGAAAATGAATGCTTGCTTGGAAGAAAAATAGTGAAAAATAAAAATTGAGTTGTGGAATATGTGTTGTGAAGGTTTCAAATAAGAAACAAATGAAACAAAGTCGAGTAGTGTGAATAATACTGTGAATGTCTCTTTTGCATCGACACTTTCGTTTCAATGGCCTTAGAAATGACCCTTGTTTGTTAACCTAACCAAGCTTCGACCGAAAAGACCTTAGTGATCTTTATGCTTCCACAGTACCATTTTTAATTGTTAGACATTGTATGAATCTATTTGATTTCTTCATTATTTGTTAGAGAGTGAGATTAGTCCCGCGGTTGCAAACGCGCAAAATCTTCATTCCTTATTCGAAGAGGAGAGATAGGATGATTCATTCAGAATAGTATTGTTGTAGATAGATAAATATTTTGCATTGCAATTTAAGTTTTAGTTCTTATGTATTATTTTATTCGAACCGTTGGGAACTTGTATTTGCTGATTTCGCTTATGTTTGAGCCGTTTATCCAACTTCGGAGAAACCAGTTTCTTAAAGCAAATCCTCTTGTCCTTCAAGAGGCATACTTTGCTTGAGGACAAGCAAGAATCTAGTTGGGGAGAGTTGTTAGATGCCCAAAAGTGCTTATTTGAGCTATCATATGTGGGCATCTTTCACTCTTTTCCTTGCTAAATTTGTCAACACCACATTTGTTTTACATGGAATGCATTACATTGATAAACAAGCTTGGTGCCTTTGATTTGTGTGTTATTGTGCAGGAAAGACATGAACTAATTGAAAATGAAGACACAAGAAAATTGGCAAAGGAACCAAAGAATACAAGCATTTCATCAGCCTGCTCGCTAGGCGAGGCTGTGGCGAAGCATTGGTTCGCTAGGCGAGTTCCAGGCGAAAAGCTCCAGTAAATTGTCAAATTAATTCGCTAGGCGAGCTGAAGGCGAAGGTGGTAGCGAGTTCGTTCTGTTTTGGTGAAAAACGCAGCCAGCACTCACTCGCTAGGCGAAGCTCTAGCGAGTCCCCAGCGAGCATTCCAGTAGCAAAACCTCTCAACCTCGCTGGGGCGAAGGTTGAAGCGTGTCCTTCGCTAGGCGAAGGTATGTTCGCTAGGCGAACATGACAGTTCAGCAGGCCCTGTTTTCTCTGGGCGCAGGGGCCTTATGTGCCCATTTTAGACCCTCGCTAGGCGAGCCATTCTGCTCGCCTAGCGAACATGACAGCCCAGCAGTGGTCTATAAGTAGCAGGTGCCACTTTTGAGCACCATACCTCATTTTTACCAACTTTTTCCACTTTGGTACTTTCTTCTAGATATTTTTGCAGCATTGTTAGGGGGATCTTTTATGCCCTAATTTCCATTTCTTTTCATCTAGCAACCATCTTCCACAAAAAGAAGGTGGATTCCCATCCAACTTCGATTATCCGACTTGGATGTTGATCAACCTTCTTTCCTTACTTGCCGACCAAGCTACCATGAAAATGAGTAGCTAAGTCATCCATTTGTCAAGGTTAGATGTAGGTGATTACTAGCTTTGTGTGTAAATGTAAGGATCCTCATATGTAAACTCTTTAACGGTAAATATATGATGAAAACTTTGTTTCTATTTAAAACTCTTTGTGTTGGTTTATGATCGAGAGATGTTTACCGACTCTTGACCTAGGTTTTCATCCAAACTTGTTTGTTAGCTAGAGATAGTAACGAATGATTTTGTTCACCATAAGGTTGAACCAAAAAGTTGTCATTTTGATAGATTGTGTTCGAGAGAAACAATGGATCAAAATGGCAAAACTCACAATATGTGTTCGAGAGAAACATATTGAGAGGACTTTGTGAAATGATTTATCATCTAAAGGAGTTTATAAGATTGTTGACTGAGCAAATACATGCAAAGTGATCATTGAAACCTAACTTTGACAATATTTCTCATTTAATCAACCATAACTTTTACCGCAATCTATTACTTTTTATGCAAGATAACTTGATTAAAACCAAAACCCTATTGTTACATTGAGCTAAGATTAATACAACCATCGAACGACGGTGATATCTTACAATCCCTGTGGATACGATAACAAAAACCCGACACGAAATATACTTTCAACAACAAGCTACCATGAAAATGAGTAGCTAAGTCCTTCATTTTGTCAAGGTTAGATGTAGATGATCATAAGCTTTGTGTGTATATGGGATGATCTTCATTTATAAACTCTTTAATGATGAATATATGGTGAAAACTTTGTTTTATCGATAACTCTTTGTGTTGGTTTATGATCGAGAGATGTTTACCAACTCTTTACCTAGGTTTTCATCCAATCTTGTTTGTTAGCTAGAGATAGTAATGAATGATTTTCTTCACCATAAAGTTGAACCAAAAAGTTGTCATTTTGATAGATTGTGTGAGAGATCAACAATGGATCAAAATGGGAAAACCCACAATGTGTGTTAGAGATAAACACATTGGGAGGACTTTGTGAAATAGTTTATCATCTAAAGTAGTTTATAAGTTTTGTTGATCGAACATATGCATGCAAAGTGGTCGTCGAACCCTAACTTTGACAATCTTTATCAAATAGAAAAACCAAAACTTTTACCGCATTTTCTTACACTTTTATGCAAGCTACCGTGACTAAAACCAAAACCCCCCTTGTTACTACGAGTTAAGAATTAAACAACTGTCGAACGGAGGCGATATCTCACAATCCCTGTGGAGACGATAAAAAAATCCCGACATACCAACCCTACACCAACAAAATGGCGCCGTTGCCGGGGATTGTGAATTGATATTGCGAGCATCGCAATAGTTGCTAGATTTTTAACTTTTGAATTTTTTGACTTGTGCTTGTTAATTTGTTTGGTTTAGTGTGCAACTATCGTTTTATGCGAGGGCAGGTTCCTGAGGACCAACTTCTTTTTGATCCCGAGATCGAAAGAACCGCAAGGAGACTTAATAGCCGAATGAGACGAAGGAGGCAACAAGCTAGACAACGACAAGAACAAGGAGAAAGTTCTTCTACAACACACACACCACCTTTCATACCTATCATGGATCAACCACCACAACCACCGCCCATTTCCACACCATGTGTCAACAGTCCAAGGAATACAGCTCAGTTTGCCGACCACACTGGAAGGCAAGCCGAGATGAAGACGGGAACTCTTAATTTGATATATGGAAGTCCATTCACCGGAATGGACCATGAAGACCCCTTTGCTTTTCTCACCAAATTTTACGAGATAGCATTGGCGGCCGGAGTTGATCAAACTCAAGTGCTACCGTTGTTCAAAAGACTTTTTCCTCATGCTTTGCTCGGCAAAGCTAAAGATTGGTACTTGGATCAAACACCTGCAGTCATGACGGATTGGAACGTGTTGGAAGAGAAGTTCATTGAAAGACTTTTCTCCCACAACCGTTTCATGGAATCCAAAACGGAAATCTCCGTGTTTTCACAAGGGACCAACGAATCATTGAATGAGGCATGGGAAAGATTCAAATCCATGCTTCGGAAGTGCAAAGGGCACGTTTTTGACGAATTGACGCAAATCCACATTTTCAAGAATGGCCTTCAACCAAATTGCAAGACTTTGTTGGATGCTACTTCGGGTGGTTCTTTGTTGTCTAAAAGCGCCGAAGAAGCTACTGACATCATTAACCATATGGCTCTAAATGACCTTCAAAGTCAAAGTAGAGGCAACTCTTTGAAGAAATCGGGAGTGCTTGAACTTGGGACGAACGATGCTATTCTTGCCCAAAACAAACTCATTTCACAACAAGTTGAACTCTTGACTCAACAAATAAAAGAGTCGAGAGAACCTTCAAAAGCTAAACAAATAGCTTGTTGTGAGCTTTACAAGGGTGAGCATGACACCGGGTTTTGTCCACCTCCCGGGTTCGAAGAAGTGAATTACATGGCGAATCAACGAGACTACCAACCGAGGCAACAACAACAACAACAACCGTATCAACCACATCCTCAAAATCAACAACAACACTTTCAAGGGAATCAAGGGTTCCAACCAAGAGGTAACTATTACCATAACCAAGGTTATGGGGGTGGTACTTCTAGCCGTCAAAACCCTCCCCAAAATCCTTACCAACCTCAACAACCGCCGGTCGTGACACCAAAGTTAGAAGAAACATTGACACAATTTATACAAATGTCGATGGCTAATCAAAAGAGCACCGATGCGGCAATCAAAAATCTCGAAACTCAAGTCGGTCAACTTGCTAAACAACTAGCGGAACAACAACCCGGACCATCTTTTTCGGCGAACACGCAAACGAATCCAAAAGAGTATTGTAAAGAGATAACAACGAGAAGTGGAAGGGAGTTGATTAGTGAGAGTAAAAAAAGAGATGAGAGTGAAAAAAGAGATGATGAGGATAAAAAAATAGAGGATAGTATTGATGGTGAAGTTGGGGAGTGGAGTGAGGAAGAAGTTGAAAAGGATGAAAAGAATGGTGAAGTCAAAAATAAAGAAAGTGTGGAAATTGAGAAAAACGATAATGATGAAGTGAAGGTGGAGCCAGTGAAAAAGAAAAGAGAGAGGAATTCTAGAGCTTCTAGAGGAAATGAGGTAGTGAGCGCTACTCCAATCCAAAACCTTATGTATCCACATGCTCCATCTAAAAGGGAGAATGAACGGCATTACTCCCGGTTCATGGATATATTCAAACAATTAAAAGTGAACATTCTGTTTGCCGAAGCATTGGAGCAAATGCCTAAGTATGCAAAATTCATGAAAGACATACTTACTAAAAAGCGGAGGTACACGGAACCAGAGACAGTTTTTCTTGATACACGATGTAGTGCCATCATTCAAAAAACTCTCCCAAGGAAGGAATCCAATCCGGGACGAGTCGCTTTACCGATAACCATCGGAGACACCTACACGGGTAATGGCTTGATTGACTTGGGATCTAGCATCAATTTAATTCCCCTATCCATAGTTAAAAGATTGGGAAATGTTGAGATTAAATCTACAAAGATGACTTTACAACTAGCTGATAAGTCTACCACTTCACCATATGGAGTGGCTCAAGACATGTTAGTGAAA
Source organism: Lathyrus oleraceus (assembly GCF_024323335.1). NCBI lineage: Eukaryota > Viridiplantae > Streptophyta > Magnoliopsida > Fabales > Fabaceae > Lathyrus > Lathyrus oleraceus. The sequence continues at coordinate 42,414,125 of NC_066580.1, read as the reverse complement.
GTTGACAAATTCTTCTTCCCGGTTGATTTCATTGTTATTGATATGGAAGAGGACGATGATGCTCCGCTTATTCTTGGCCGACCATTCATGAAAACCGCACGCATGATGATTGACGTTGACAACGGTTTGATGAAAGTAAGGGTCCAAAATGAAGAGGTAGCCTTCCATCTTTTTGAAGCCAAAAAGCATCCTAATGATAAGCATGATTCTTTCCGAATCGATGCCACCAAGGAGAAGCTAGTGGAGGTCGCAAACCAGGTTCATGTTTCTAATCCTTCTGAAAGATCTCTTATCGGAGTATACAAAGTTTCGACCACAAATAAAGGAAAAGAGATGGAAGCATTGTTGCATGAATTAGAAGCTTGTGGAGAACTTGTTTATCATGAAGACACAAGCGAAGGTTTGGATATGACAAAGAAAGTGGAGGAGCCAAAACTAGAACCACATTTGAAGTATGTGTTCCTTGGTGATAATTGTACTAAACCGGTAATTATTAGCAACACTTTGTCCACGAAAGAGGAGAATCAATTGATGCGAGTGCTGAAAAAGAAGGACGTTGTCAAACTAGTAGAGGCCGGGATGAATTGTTCTATCTCCGATGGTGAATGGGTGAGCGTTGTGCAAATAGTTCCGAAAAAGGGTGGTAGCAGATTTTATCGAAGGTTCATCAAGAACCTCTTGAAGACAACAAAGCCCTTGAGGAAGTTGCTCAACAAAGTGGATGACGGAAGCTGCACAATTTCCTTGGATGCTCCTCTGTGAGCATCGAACCGACGAGCTTATCCGACATTAAACAAGCGCTTGTTGGGAGGCACCCCAACATTGTAAGTATTTACAGTTTTCTGTTATGTGGTGTTGGTGTTCAATTTGAAGAACCTTGTTGAAATGTGCTTTGCATTCTCTTTTGAAAAGCAAAATACTATCATGCTCGCTAGCTGCTCGCTAGGCGAAGGCAGTAGCGAGCTGATTCGCTAGCCGCTCGCTAGGCGAAGCAGTAGCGAGCGCTGCGTGGCAGAAACTCATTAAATTTTCAGCAGGCCACTCTTTTGGGCCCAAAAACCATTTTTAAGTGTGTTGTCTGAACCTCAAGCACTCACAATCACTCTCTCACATTCCATCTCACTCAAACCCTAACATTGCATTGCAAACCCCACCGTTGCATTCCAAATTCAATCGATATCTCAAACCAGGTTTGCCCTTTCTCATTACTTTATGCTTCCAATTTGTAAAATTCTGAAGTATGTGACATTTAGGGTGAATTTGGGACAGTGGGTATCATTAGGTTTAGCATGTGGGTTTAGAATTGCATGTATCTTAGAACGATTCTTTGCATGATAAATCATTTTGTTTCTGAAATGGATACCATGAGACTTAGGGTTTTTTGGAATTTGGTTGTTAAACAATGCAGAACCCAGAACCCGTAACATTCGCTAGCACCTCGCTAGGAGAATCAGTGGCGAGCATTTGCTGCCACTTCGCTAGGCGAACCTGTAGCGAAGCTTCGCTAGGTCCTCGCTAGGCGAAGCAGCAACGACCTTGACAGTAGTTGGATTTTCTGTTTTGCTTTCTAATCTGTTCTGTGGTTTTGTGTATTTCTTTGATATAATTTTGCAGATGACATCCAGGTCGAGCGCTTCTAAAAAGAGAAAGGTCGGGAGCACTTCCCGTACCGTGCCCATACAGTTCGACACCGACAAATTCGTAGGTGCAAAGCAAGCCGCTCGCTATGTGGCTTTGGAAAAGAGAAAAAATTTGCTAGAGAAAAGGTTTATAATCAACCCCGAAGGCGAATACCGTACATTTGCTGGGTTGATTCATAGCAAGAAGTGGGACAGGTTGATTGCTCCGCTTGAGCACTATGACATCGAAATAGTGCGTGAGTTCTACGCGAACGCACTACCTAACGACGACGAGCCATTCATATGGACGACTAGAGTGTCCGACCGTCCGGTTGCTTTCGATCGGGATGCAATTAACCGTGTACTGGGTGAACCGCTCCATCTGGGGACAAATGAGAGGGACACATACCATAGGGATTTGAGGCTTCACCGGGATACTGATTCTATTTCTGCTGCCCTATTATTTGAGGGGAAATTAGTTGAGTTGAACCCATCTGGGGTTCCGATGAGGTACCATAGGGAGGACATGACTCCCATGGCTCAGCTGATCCTTATGTTGGTTCTGACAAATATAAAACTCAAGTCCCACACTTCAACCGTGCCGATCCCAGTGGCACACTTGGTTCACTGCATTCTCACGAATATTCAGATTGATGTGGCGAGGATAATTGCTTTAGAGTTGAAGTCTGTGATTGAGAGCGGGCTAAAGTCGGGGGCACGAGTTAACTGTCCCCTTGCTTTCCCGTGTCCCATCATGGCCTTGTGCCAACATTCGAGGGTGAAGCTACCCTCCCGAAGTCAAGTGAGGATCCCGCCAGCTATCGACGACAGATATGTGGCCAAGTACTGCAAACCGAAGAACTTCAGGAGTAGTTCAGCTGCTGATGTTACCGGGGCTTCTGATGGTCCTGGTACTTTTGCTCAGGGATCCGATCCTTTCCAGCAGGCTGTCTGCAACTATAATTGGGATTGGATGGCGGCAACTCAGCGCGTCATGCTTGATATTCACGACTCTATGCAGTTGTTACAGTTGCAGGTACGTGACCCCTCCGGTGAGCATTCGATGATGACACATGAGCAGTTTCTGCAGCACGCTAGCTGGCCTGTGGACAGGCTTGTGTTCGGAGAGGGGGCGGGTGTCGGTGCTTCTGGTGCTGATACTTTTGGTGGTGCTGAGGATGGTGATGACGATGATGATGATAATGATGATGCTACCGGTTCTTAAGCCGGTAGTGATGAGGGTTCTGAGTCCTTTGAGGGCTAAGTTTGTTTTATTTTATTGTATTTTCAGATTTGTTGTATTTTGGTTTTGGTTATGTACTTTTAGGGTGTTTTGTCCCCCACGCACATTTTAAATTTTTTAAGTATTAGTTATTGTTTATGTTTTTAATTTGTGTGCTTGGTTTAAATTTCTTTTGTTTAATAAATTTTTGGTTGTTTAGTGTCAAACCTTCTAGATTGGTTGCTTCTCAAAGAAGTATCCAGTGAAGGTGCATCCGAGCTTGGATGGCAATGATAAAAATAAACAAGCGAATAATGCTAAGGTACATGGTTACCTCCGCTTAGAATTTTAGAGTGCATTAAGAACTTTACTCTTTTTTGTAATTGAATATTGTTCTTTTTGCAACATAATTGAATGAATGTTTCATCTAGGACTTAAAACCACAAACTGTGAGGAAACCTCCATTATACACTTAAATGTTGGATTCTAATAAACTTTGTTGATTCATTTGATTCATGCTTTGTCTTTTATTATTGTGAATTTGTGGAAGCAATTAGAAATGATCAAGGCGCTTGTTTTCTTTCGAGCACAACCAGTTCCAAATACAACTTACCCGTGAGAAGAGAGAGTATTCGTTAACCCCTTTGAGCTTAAACAGTTGAATTTCAGCTTGAAATAAAGCGAGATGTCAAAAATCTTTTTTCTTGAAACCCGGAAAATTTTGATAATTGTTCTTTTGCCGTAAAAAGTCAAGAGCGTTCACTTAGGGTGAGTAAGAAATAAGTTGGGGAGAACGAAAATGAGAATCGGTAAGTGCCACAACTCTTGAAAAACCGAGCAAGCATTAAAAAAAATTTAGAAAAGAGAAACATCTATTTTGTGAATACGATGTGAAAAGAAAAAAAAATAGAGAAAATGAAAATGAATGCTTGCTTGGAAGAAAAATAGTGAAAAACAAAAATTGAGTTGTGAAATAAGAGTTGTGAAGGTTTCAAATGAGAAACAAATAGAACGAAGTTGAGATGTGTGAATAGTGTACAGTGAATGTCTCTTTTGCATCGGCAATTTCGTTTTCAATGGCCTTAGAAATGACCCTTGTTTGTTAACCTAACCAAGCTACAACCGGAAAAGTCCTTAGTGATCTTCGTGCTTCCGCATTTTCATTTATAATTGTTAGACATTGTATGAATTGAATCGTCTTTTGCATTGTTTGTTGGAGAGAGAGATTGTCCCCGCGGTTGCAAACGCGTAATTTCTTCAATCCTTATTCGAAGAGGAGAGATAGGGTGATTCATTCAAGATGATATTGTTGTGGATTGTTACATGTTTTACATTGGTATAAAGTTTTAGTTCTTGTGTATTATGTTATTCTAACCATTGGGAACTTGTGCCTGGTTGATTTTCTTGTGTTTGAGCCGTTTTATCCGATTTCGGAGAAACCTTTTTCTTAAAGCAAATCCTCTTGTACTTCAAGAGGCATACTTTGCTTGAGGACAAGCAAGAATCTAGTTGGGGAGAGTTGTTAGATTCCCAAAAGTGCTTATTTGAGCTATCAAATGTGGGCATCTTTCACTCCTTTTTGTCGTTAAAATGTTCGAAACCGCCTTTGCCTTTGATGATTTGCAATACAATGTTAAATGATATTGGTACCCTTAATTTGTGTGTTATTGTGCAGAAATTAGGCATGAAAGAATAGAAAACAAAGGCACATGAATGATGGCAAAGGGACCAAGAAAGGAAGCATTCATCAGCATGCTCGCTAGGCGAGTGCTGTAGCGAAGTGCTCGCTAGGCGAGCACCCAGCGAGCTTCCAGCGAACATCCCCAGAATTTTACTGTAACAAAGTCAGCAAACTCGCTAGGAGAGCACCCAACGAAGGAGGTAGCGAACACTCCCAGATTTGGACAAATCCACAACCAGCACTTACTCGCTAGGCGAGCCACTAGCGAGCTCCCAGCGAGCAATTCCAGTAGTAAAACCATCTTAACTCGCTGGAGCGAAGGAGGAAGCGTGGGCTTCGTCTAGCGAAGGTTTCTTCGCCTAGCGAACATGCAATCTGGACTTAGATATTTTTCTGGGCGCAGGTGCCTCGGGTGGCCTATTTTGGGGCTCGCTAGGCGAACCATTCTGCTCGCCTAGCGAGCATAGCAATTCAGATAGCACTACTATAAGTAGCAGGGGCTACTTTTTGGAAAGGACACTTAGCATTTTTAGATATTTTCTGCATTTTCTTGGGATCATACTTTGTAACCTAGAAACATTTTTTCTTCATTTTTCTTCATCTCTTAACATTATTCTACAAAAAGAAGGTGGATTCCCATCCAATCTCGATTCTTCGACTTGGATGTTGATCAACCTTCAACGGAAACTTGTTGTACAAGCTACCATGAAAATGAGTAGCTAAGTCCTTCATTTTGTCAAGGTTAGATGTAGATGATCATAAGCTTTGTGTGTATATGGGATGATCTTCATTTGTAAACTCTTTAATGATGAATATATGGTGAAAACTTTGTTTTATCGATAACTCTTTGTATTGGTTTATGATCGAGAGATGTTTACCAACTCTTTACCTAGGTTTTCATCCAATCTTGTTTGTTAGCTAGAGATAGTAATGAATGATTTTGTTCACCATAAAGTTGAACCAAAAAGTTGTCATTTTGATAGATTGTGTGAGAGATCAACAATGGATCAAAATGGGAAAACCCACAATGTATGTTAGAGATAAACACATTGGGAGGACTTTGTGAAATAGTTTATCATCTAAAGGAGTTTATAAGTTTTGTTGATCGAACATATGCATGCAAAGTGATCGTCGAACCCTAACTTTGACAATCTTTATCAAATAGAAAAACCAAAACTTTTACCGCATTTTCTTAAACTTTTATGCAAGCTACCGTGACTAAAACCAAAACCCCCCTTGTTACTACGAGTTAAGAATTAAAACAATTGTCGAATGGCGGGTATATCTCACAATCCCTGTGGAGACGATAACAAAAACCCGACATACCAACCCTACACCAACAATGAGTAAAGAGGAGTTACAAAGCTCTCTTGAAGCTCGTGAACAAAGGATGGAGGGGAGAAATAATGATAAGGCAAAGGCAAAGATTGTTATGCAAACTCGCTTCAACGAGAAGGACAAGAGATCGAAAGGACAATGGCCCTTGAAAAGTAAATGGAATTTTAATAATTTTGGTGGAAGAGAGTCCAAAAATTCCAAGAATTTGTCTTGTCAAAGTGGTGAGAGCAGCTGCAACAAAAATGATGGTCAAGGAAACTTTAGAGGTAAAAAGAAGAGGTTTGATAAAAGTAAGGAGCAATAGTTTAAGTGTCAAAGGTTTGATCATTTTGAAAGAGAGTGAAATGCGAACAAGAAGGAACATAAAGGAGATGAAGTCAAGGTTGAAAGACAAGAGTTTGATAAGGAGAATACACTCTTGGTCATGATCATATAAGTCGAATGTAGTAGCAGCAGCAACAACAATTCTGGGAATGCTGCAAAAATAGGATATAACCGATTGCGTGAAAGTTGTAACCAGTTACATGCAAAATAAAATGTCATGGTGACTGTGAGAGAAGGAGTCTAGTGCAGCGAGGAATGGTATTTAGACTCAGGATGTTCTACTCATATGACAGGGAGGAATAATTGGTTTGTTGAAATCAATTGTGCCATGAAGAATAAAGTGAAGTTCACGAATGATACCACTCTAGCGGCCGATGGGTGAAAATAGGGTTATGGATCCTTAAAGCTCCTATGGATGCCAATAGAACTTTCAAGGTTGAACTGAAGGTTATGGAGCATAGATGTCTTGCTATAGTGGCGAGTCGAGAAGAGTAGATATGACACTATCGTCTTGGGCATCTCAATTTCCGAGATTTGAAAGACTTGCAAAAGAACGAAATGGTAATAGGGTTTCCATTGATCAACATACAGGCTGAAATTTGTGAAGAATGTGCGCAAGCGAAGCAACATAAGCGTAAATTCAACAAGGATGAGGGTTGTAGAACCAAGAATCACTTTGAGGTAGTGTATTCGGATGTGTGTGGACCGATACAAGTAGATTCCATTGGTGGAAGTAGATATTTTGTCACATTCATTGATGATCATAGTAGAAAGCTATGGACATACCTAATCAAGAGAAAATATGAGGTATTTGAAGCGTTTAAGAAGTTCAAGTCCATGGTTGAGAGGTAAAGTGATCACAAGCTCAAAGTGCTCAAAATGGATGGTGAAGACGAACATGTCTCAAGAGACTTTGAGAAATTTTATGATCAAGAAGGGAACGTAGATGAGGTTGTACCACCTTATACACCACAACAAAATCATGTTTCCGAAAGGAAGAATTAATCGATCATGAACATGGTAAGAAGCATGTTAAAGGGGAAGAACTTGCCGAAAGAGTTATGGGGAGAAGAGGTGTCCACAACTGCCTATTTGTTGAATAAAATGTCATTTCTTCACCATACTTACGTCAGATTCCGAAGCAAATGACCATTGATCGCTCAAAGGAAAACAATCATTAAGTGTTTGAATGAACGAAAGAGAAACAATATATCATATATATCGTATTTTGCATCAGAATTACTTATATCATATATATATATATATATATATATATATATATATATATATATATATATATATATATATATATATATATATAACTTGATCGATCTCAATTGTGTAACCCATGGACGATCGATGTATCGCCGCTTCACCATACTAACATCGGATTCCGAAGCATAGTCAACATCAATCGCCCAAATCGTACACACATGATGCCAAATTTAATTGCTTGTTTATTCTTTGATTCATTATGTCTTTTAATCGTATTAATACAGAAAATACAGAAAATAAACAGCTATCAGATGCATGGTTTCGTAAGTGGCTATGATACCACTGAAGGAGAATAGCGATCCAAAACGCAACGGAAATTAAAAATTTCTCCTTTAGTGATCCTTATGAATGGGCATGATCAGTGATAGAATCGTTACCTCTTGTGGCGATTGAACCCCTTGATGCAGATCGAAGGAGTGATCATGAACGTTGAATGGTGACAACGCCTCTACTCAATCCACGCGAACGGATTCCTTCAGTCTCAGTGCTAGCTGTTACGAATGAAGACTTTGAGTGAGAGAGAGAGAGAGAGAGAGAGAGAGAAACGAAATTTTCATCTGGTCAAATGGTTCTGCACAAGGGTTCTATTTATAGAACCACTTGTGTGGGTTGTAAGCTAAAAAGCCCACTTAAGTGTATGTGGCCAATATCTTATAATATACCAAAATCACTTAAGTGCGTGGTACCTTATAATATTTGGTATTCTACTTAAGTTCACCGTACCTTACGATGTTCTATAATTCACTTAAGTGCATCGTACCTTACGATGTTCCTTATTTACTCTATCTCTCATCAATCCGTCCTTTTTGTGTGTGACCCTGTAGGTTTTCGCGACATTGACAATTATATTAAATCACGTATTTAACATAATAAATAGTGAGCGTATATAGCAACACATCACTGCTACCCAAGACACGAAAATGTCATGTGATATGACAAATCCTTTTGTGATAATACTTATGTGTACAATTAGCCTTTTGCCCTTATGTCTATATTGAACACAAGGCATAAACTATGTCATCCTTGTCCAGTCCAATATTGGGCCCGTAGACATTTATCCTGTTACGCAGGATGGGCAAATTCCCTCTAGGTCACTCTGTCCCTCAACATGTTTCGTGGAGTACCCATCAATTGTCTTTATGGTCATCCAGTTATGGACAATGTTTGATCAACAATAAGGCACTCGATTTTACATCTAGGGTTCATAGTGGTTTCAGGTCAAAGGGTGGTATACACCATTATCACCATCATAATAACTTATGACACTTTTCATAACATTCTATATAGTATTCTCATAGCGGGTCAATGCAGTATAAATATTACTCCTAATATTCATACCTATGTTTAAGACTTGATAACTCCTTATCCATGATCCATGAGATGTGATCATCAGTCTATATACATAATAGTCTTAGTGCTTTAATGTTATCCCACTTCATAACAAAGCCCGACTACGGATACTTTAAGAATAATGTCCTTATGTTTAATGAGATCTCATGATTAGGTCACACTTGATACATTAGACGGACTAGCTATTCTAGGGACTTTATTAAACAAACATAATAAAGAAAAATCCTTTTATTATTAATAAATAATTTGATACAAGTACCAAAAGTATTGGCCTTTAGGGCTTACACCAACATATGCACCCTCCCTAATGGCACATGCCCTAAAAATACATAAAATGTGCCAACCCCAATGGCGCGTGTTTCAGACACCACTTGAAAAAATATTATCACATGAATGCAACATACACTCAACCTACTTTCACATCTATAAACATTGATGTTTATCAGCCTTTCCATCAAACACACTCAACCTATCAACATTGTCTGCAACACTTAACGTATCTATATTGTTTGCAACATTCAACCCATCTACATTGTCTACAATATTCAACCTATCTATTTTGTCAACAATAGATACTCAAACGCATTCAACAAAATATCTCTACTGACCATGGATGATGAACATCGAGGAACAATCGAAAATATTGCGATATTTGTAAGTTATTACTTATTCTCTGTTGTTTATTACTTATTCTTACTTATTTCCTAACAAAATGTCTATATTGTTTATTACTTATTCTTACTTATTTCTTAATTATCTTCTGTAAGGACCCAAAGAGATTTCGATGTTGTGTACATGAATATGTACCACACGACCCTTTGATAGAACCTTATTTACGAGCATGCAGTTTTGGTAGTCTACTTAACATAGTCTCATACTCAGTTGATTACAAATTTATTCTTGCTTTGATAGAAAGATGGAGACCCGAGACCTACACATTTCACCTTCCTTTTGGTGAATGTACCGTCACACTTGAGGACGTTTACATGTTGTTAGGTATACCTATCGATGGTAAAGCCATAAATGGTAGAGTTAACCAAGATAACTCTATATGTGAGGAATTGTTGGGTGCCCCTTTGTGTGAAGACACAACTACGGGACGAACTTCGGGTCAACCTAGGGGTCAACGTATTAATTTAAAATATCTTAAACGGTATTATTCAAGTATAACATTAAACGAAGAATCTACTGAGTATGAAAAGATAACTAAAGCTCGTTGTTATATTATGATTCTATTTGGTAATTTTTTATTTCCTGAAAGTACCGGTAATACGGTAAATATTATGTATTTGTCGTTGTTACGAAACACAAATAAAGTAGGCACATATAGTTGGGGTTCAACTGTTTTGTCCCATCTATATAGTTCGTTGTGTAAAAATGCCAAAAAAATACTTGTACGTTTTATTCTTGCGCCTATTAGCTACAAACATGAGGTTGGTCAAGAATTTCGTCACTCGCCCTAGTCAACGAGAAGCCATTCACATTCTCCTACGCAACAAAGTAAGTTTATCTTAAATCTTCTAATTTGTTAGACTTTATACTACAATTGACTGTAACTAATATATTTTAAATCTTTTCGATCTAGGTGGTCAGTTAAGGGGATGAACTACAACAGGTGTCCCAAACATGTTGTAGTAGTCTATCACAATCTTTTAGACCACATTGGACCAGACGATGTATTACTACTAAACAACTCTACTTTTTATTTTAAAAAATTATCCAATTACATATCCTCTAATCATGTCAAATTCTTATATAGTTTATCTGGAGGCCGTACTTGGGTCTTGAACATCAGGTTAACCATGATGATGATGCAGTTTGGACAGTAAAAACATCAATCATCTGATTCACTACTGTGGAGATGCACTAGAGTGGCCGTTTAAAATTGCAGTTCGGCATGCGGCAACAAATTCTAGAACCTCTGTCGTGTTTATGAGATTGGCATCAACGAAGAGTCAACGTCTAATGGGATTATTCTGATTTAAGAGACTTCACAAAAGAGATGTTTTATCAATGGAGTAATCGACGTCAGCACATCTTAAACGAACAAATCATACATGGTGCTAGACCAACTCAACATTATATGGTATGGTTTAGGTCGGTTACAACGCCATAGTTTGTGTATGAGCCAAGGTATTTGATTGATCCACGCCAACGAGCTTCGTTAACATACACCCAACAACAAATCCCTGCCCAAAAACAATGTCAACCCACGCAAATCCAATGACCAACCTCACACCATCACCCTACCTTATACACTCAACCACCAAACACCCAACCTCGCAACTAATTGATGCCACACACAAAAACTCAAAACCAGGAACCAAACATAACCACCAACAACCATACGCAACCACAACATATGTCTATAGCCCAGATGATTCATACGATTCAACCATGCCATCATAGCCCCCCAATTATGAATACTTAAACATCTCATCGCCACAACACACAACCATTGTTTGACTTTATTACACCATATGAACCATTGTTTAATGTCCAAAATGTTTCAATGTCCCAATTTGGGAAACCATACCGCCCACAAACCACCCAACCACAACGATCCAACTATGACAACATGGACACTGAACTCAATTACGGCAGCGCCGTTTGCGGCAATCCCCCAGCTATTGGGGAAAAATGATGACAAATTTGTCAAATACCATTGGACCTTCCACCAGACCTTTATATCAGCCACCATTGCATCATGTTATCTCTCAAAGACTTCAAACACCTCAGGAAATTGTGGGAGACGTCGAAGGTAGGCTAACGCATCAGGATGTGAAACATGGGTATTTCAATCAGGCAGGTCATTGATTTTCTTGTTAATTGTTATGTATTTTTCATTTACCTATTTATTTTATTTATTTCAATTTTATATAAGTATAACATATAATTTTTTTTAAAAAAATATTTATTCAAAGCATACGCTACATGCAATGATGCATGAACTTCATACTATAAAGCATGTGCCAATTGCATTGGCTTCATCTGTATGCATGCATCATTTAAATTGACACTTTAGTTTAATGTCAACATGAATACCTCAGCCCAAATGACATATACTTTAGAGGGATGCATGAAAAATGGTTATATTGATAAATCACTTATAGTGATTATTTTGAAATTTTAATTGAAAATTTTGGTTATTTAAAAAAAAAAAATATCTTTTAACATTGCTTCTTCAAATTGAAACGCGGTTTTGCCATTCACAATATCTATCACAAATTAATTATTGTACATCACTTTTTATTTATTTTCAAACTACACAATTATTTCCCCCAACCATAGTATTAAAAACAATCAACAAAGGCACACTAAAAAGGCTATACTTGGAGGTGGTGGTGCCTTGGTGGATTTCCAGTGACCAAAATTAGTATTGTTGCACTTATTCCTCACTATATGTGTGGACCACAAACCCTACCATATAATTTCACAAACCAATACCAAACAATTCCTTACTTTAGGAGAATATTCAGGTATAAATGTTATTCACAAGAGTGACCCGAATATAATCCGATAGTAAAAACCTAATAGAATACACAACTCAATAAATTTTGAATATATTTTGATATTATATTAAATCTTTGTAAAAGTCGATTTTTTGAATATGTTCAGATATTATATTAGGTCTTTGTAAAAATCGACTAGTGAAGTAAGGATGATTTTCTTTTGAGACAAACAACAATTTTATTACTGGTAGTAAAAACTAAAGAGGGAAAAAAGTACAACCTTAATGTTGTGTAGGTAAGATGAGAGCATGTGGATCCTATAAGTGTATATCATACTAGCTGCAAACAAATATTCTTTTGTACAATGCACAAGATATTGTGGAGTTATATATATATATACTATATATCTAAATTATTTGCATGGTTGTTGTGTGAATTAATGGGTATTTAACACTGTGCATTCAAGTTTTGGGGCCTAGGATACCAGATGAGGTATAATGAGTGAACTGTTTCATGATTCATCAGCTAAAAACTATGTATGTGATTTTGATTTTGCAGTGAAGAAAAATTAATATTAAATAGTTGATTATATAAAATTGATTTAGATTAAAAAAAATTATATATAGTAGTTTACGTTTGTGTATATTTGTATAAAAATAGGTTGAATGATTAATTTTTAAGTTATTTAAATAAGTCAAAGCTAAAAATTAAAATAAAATTTAGAAGCTAAATCAGTTCTAGTCCATAATATCTAAATATTTTAAAATCTATGCAGATGTAGAATATGATAGTGGAAAAAATACTTACATGGATATAATTGTGTCCACCAAAGGTTCAATAATAAAAACTCATATTCTATGGTCAACTAGAAATAGCTAGAATTTCCAAAATGATTTGACATGAACAAAATTGTCAATTATGGCAACCCTTTAAAAAAATTGAGCCATAAGCATAAAATTGCAAAATAGAAAATAAAAAATTATTAAGGTTAAATGGCAAAGAAATTAAATGTATAATTTCCAAAAATTCAAAATCCTATTTACCTTCTTTACAAGACTCTTTAGTCTCTACAAATCTTGCTAACCAATAACTAATTCTAATTAATATCACAAACAAATGGAACCTAAATTCTTCTACTATATATCATATAAATAGTTATGTCTAATTTCTAGTATATGACAAAGAAATAAATAACTAAAATAAACTATATTATATAAATTTGACTATACTATCTCAACAATTAATTGATTCTTCCACCAAAAACCTGATGAGAAATGAAACTATCTCTTGTTGTGTAAAGGGTTGGATCCTGTAGGCACTTTACGTTTCTGAGACTTGAAATCTCTACCTTTGCTTCTGATTGGAGAGGAATTGAAAAATGGAATATGAAAAGCATGATGAGATGAAGTTGAAGGGCTTGAGAATTTGACTCTTATAGCATGATGAACTCTTGGTGTGAGGAAAAGAAGAGAAAGGATGAGAAAGAAATGAAAGTGGTTCATGTTGTTTTAAAGTTGTAAGGAAAAAAACAAATGGATGGAAAATGTGAAATTTGGTGCAAAGTATAGTTTTGTGTTATGTTGTGTATTTATATGGACATGGTTAGGTATCAACATGTGAATACTAAATGTGGTGTTGTTTATGAAAACACTTGTCAAGTTTTTGTGTGAATTTGGAGTGGTAGGTCATGGATTCATTGGCGTTTGATTATGATCAAATGGTCAATGATAGTTGTATATCAATGGTGTGTGTAGGGACTATCAATGGTGGGGTGGCAATATTTAATGGTAGATAGTGACAAGGTAAACTCATAGGAATTGAGTTTATAGTTCCGTTCAGACAATTCGGTTGGTGAATCGAAAAAATCGGAAAATCACCTAATAAAATAGTATAAACTATAAAATTTTAAAAAATGATAAAAGTTCGACTTTGATTTAATAGATTTGGATCTTTTTCGACTATTATCTCATATTATCTATTCTGCACTCAATTCGATCATTTACAATTTTTATTTTCAATTAATCTTTAGATTAGAAAATAAAAATGAATAAACAAAAGGGTAAGAAGTGATTTAATTTTTACTATAACAAATTTTATCTCTTTCCTAACAAGTTAATCACTTACATTTAACCTAAATATAAAACTATATGTCTATATGTGAATGCTTGAAAGCAAAGGGAAGAGACTTGTGATTACTTGATTTGGCAAAGACTTTGAACTTTATATGAGGACTAATATGCCCCTATGGATTAAAAAGGTGAACTAAAAACATAGAAACTAGATAGGGGCATTTTGGTCATGAAAAGTCAAACATAGCCGACACACTCAATTGGCTTTGATAGAAACAGTATAGAATGAGGGGCATGCGACATTTAATAGTACTATAGTACTATATAATAAATCAAATCGAATTAATTAACACATTAAACATTTAGAAAATGACAACACATGATATTATAATTAAGGTTAATATTCATACACATCCTCATTAGTTAGGTTAAGTAGATCCGAATTTAATGGGTCTAAGTTAAGATGTTGATTTTATAAATTGGTCAATTTTCACGGATTTTGGTTCCTTAATTCAATGAAAGTTTTTGTGTTTATATATAAAATATAAATATAAGTTTTGTGATGTGTTCCCTTTAGGGTCTTAGGTGCATTTTTTTAATTAAATTTTCAAATATTAATATACCACCAAAGTATTATTTTAAGAACTTAGCAAAGAATTTTGTGTATATATCCAATTGTGATGTGGCCAAATAATAAAATATGATTAAATGTTTGTATTTTGTTTGTATTATCCTATTGCATAGTTTATATTTATTTTTCAAATGATTGTTGCAATCATTTAGTTTTTTATCAAATAAACAAAATATTTTTTTTACAAATGAAATAAATTTGTCTTGAGTTACTATTTAAATTGTTTAAATGAAATAATGAAAGAAATGTCAAACTTTGAATCTTGGCTTTCCAATTTAGGAAAATTATTTTAATATAGGACTACTTGTTGAGCTATCATGACGCCAATGGAAAATTGGAAAGCTCTTTTTTTCAAGATCCAAGATCTAATAGATTATATATGGTCTCGTAATGTGAATAGTCATGTGTTAAATCATTGAGAATATAATAAATATAATTAAAATAATACTAATAAGTAATTTAAAAGAGAAGAGGGTAGAAATAGTCAATGATAAATCTAGTGGATGATATATTTTCTTGCACGGGTGAGAATTAATTGGAAAGGCTAAAATGCTTCATTCTTAAGCATCTTCTTCAAAATTTGTTAATTGAGTTTTTAGCTTTTGAGCTGAAAATGGCGAACATTCAAGTTTGAATGTTTGATTTAAGACTAGTCAATGATAGTCAATAATTCTTAATGGGAAAATGAAGTGGTGGAAAATTAATAGGTTAGAGAGAAAGAGATTGATGTGAAGATTATAAGATGGAAATATTTTTGGCGGAAAGTTACTTTTTGGATCATCTAACAACTTACTAACAAACAAAAAGGGAGTTCTCTTTTTATGAGGCTTAGATTGATTTGTTTGTTATAGGAGCCAAGATAAAGTGCAATTGAGTTATAATTGAGATTTCTCGAAGGAGACTATGATTTTCGTATTGCTTACCTGAAAACATTGCTACTTGTTTATAGAAGGTTGTTTAACTCTTCTCAACTTTGTTTTGAGTGAATTGTTAATAAGGTTGATTATTTGTTTAAATCTTTCGAGGGATGGGTAAAGTGTGTTTGGGTTGTGATAAAGTATTAAGAAATAAAAATGAGTTGTGGAAGTTTCACATTGTTTGCAAAAGTGGAGGTTGAATATTTTATAAATGAGAAGATCATATATTCATTGTCTTAAGATTTTGGATGAATATGTGGTGTCTCTCTCACTTGTGTCTTGCTCTTGGCCCAATGTAGATGCTCCTCAAGATGATGCATCAGTGGTATGAAAGTCGATGATTTGAGTAAAGAATTGACTCCTTGTATCAAAAGTCTTTTTGGCGTGGTGGTGGTCAGATACTATGTCCCATTGAAGTGTTCTTGATGTAGTAATGGCGATACAAGTATGTGGATGAAAGAGTTCCTGTTTGAGGGGGAGCATAGTGGATAAACTCATACTTCAAGGGAGATTATTGAGAAACAAGTGTGAGTTGTGTAAGTCCCACATTGCTCGAACAAGTAGAGGTTGAGTATTTTATAAGTGTGAGGACTCAAACACCCATTACCTTAAGATTTTAGGTGAATATGTGGTGTCTCTCTTATTGTGAGTTGCTATTGATCCAATATAGATGCTCCTTAAAATCAACCATCATAAAGATGGGTTAAAATATTTTTTATATAAGTAAATTTTTTCAAGTACAAAGGCTACCCTTGACCTTTACAAACACCAATCAACTCTTATTAAGATAATCTAAAGGAGATACATAACATTTATAAAAGTTACAACCTATTTTAGAGTTGGTATCTTTATTACCTGCCATAACGAGTGAATAATTTAATTGAGAATAACACTTCTTCAACCTTGTATACCTTCCCTTTTGAACAAAATGTTATTTCTTGTCAACCAATCACATCAACATGTAGCTAACCATATCACTCCTTCCTTAACTTTCCTTGTTTTTCTCCTCAAACTTCTCCCCAATCTCTTGTTGGTAATCTATTTAATAGAAGACTTCTTCCAAATGTTTGGATTTTAGATGAGACTTTTACCTTTCACGAGCCTCTCAAAGCTAGTTTCATTCCATCATGTATTTCTCCATCTTGGATCTCCCCCACAACCATCAAATAACACAACTTCATAGTGAATTTTCCAGAGCTTTCAAGGAGCCATAAAAAAGAACAACAATAGCAACATCAACAATTCAAAAACAACAATAAATAACAATAACAACAACAACATTAACTTTCAATTTCAATCTAAACAATAACAATATTAAACAACAACTCAAAAATAATAATCTCTCAACAAAACTAAATAAACATCAACATTAACAATAAACCTTAATGTACGTATCTCAACAAAAACAACAACATATAACATTCAATCTCAATTTATACAACAACAACAACAAAAACAAGATTAAACCTCTAAGGTTTAGGGTTTCAACAATAACAACAACAACATATCATCTTCGTAAGTGATGTTTGATATATAAGATATGTGAAGAAAAAGTGAAAAAAATCATTTCGGTTTTTTATTCTGGAAAGTATCGAACGGGAACTCTAAATACATATCAACTTCGTATTTCCTTACTTTTTTACGAGTTGGAGGATGATATGTGTTTATAACTCTTCATTAGGATTTTGTGTTTGTTTTTTTAATGTGTTATTTTAGGTCAGTGAAACAGAAAGCTACAAGCTAATATATATATATATATATATATATATATATATATATATATATATATATATATATATATATATATATATATATATATATATATATATATAAAAGTAAATTATTTCACCTTGGTTGGAAAACCTAACCGAGGTGAATAGTTGCTTATTATTGGATTAAAAGTAAAATATGAAGGAATGCGTCACTTTTAAAGAAATAAAAACATAAATTTCAGTTGATGAGATTTGAAGCAGGTATCCTGAATTTGTTTATCCCTCGGTTATTTACAACAATTGAGGAATTAAATGGTAATTTTTTAGAGAAAAAATATGACACGTCTATGAATTATACTCCGGTTTTTCATTAGATGGGGTGAAAGTGTTGTTATAAAATGTATTATTTGTAGTAGTGACAACATTATTGTATCCGAATACAAGTGTTACAAGCTAAGATGTATTCAAATATAACATTATTGTATCCGAATATAAGTGGCAACTTTTCAAAGAATATAAACGTTGCAAGTGTTGTATCAAAATATAGGTATATTATACCTTAATACAACCTAAACTAATGTGTGTTTTTCGTGAGCCAAAATCACTATTTTGATTGGTAATGTTTCATGGAACCTTTTTTAACTTGTGCGATCCTTCAAAAAGATTTCTAAAGGCGTATACAAGGTATTATACACCAAAAAAATGATATTCCAGCTTTTTCAAAATAAAGTTAATAATCAAATATCACTTTCAAAGTGTTCTTCATTTTTAAAATGGTTTCAAACTATGTAAAGTTTCATAAACTAGAAAAAGTTTCTTAAACTAAAATAGATTATGAAAAAATTAAATGATATAATTTTAATTGTGATATTGAGAAGATAAAGTTTATAGTCTCAATATTGGATTTGACATATATCCTGCTATTACATTCTTCATTTCTCAATAAAAGTTTGAGTGCTTGTGTTTTTCATCATTGTGTTTTGATGAAAAGTGTTTGTAAATAGAAAGTGGTGTAATTTCTGGTTTTTGTGAGTTCTATCATAGTGTTTGGTGGTTGTTGAAAATATTATTTGGTTTGGGAGATTCACAATCCACCATAGAATTATGTGTTTGTGTATGTTGTTAGAAGGTTTTAAAGAAGTCTTGGTGTGAGACTTGCACAAGGATATAAACATAATGGAAAATCCTAACTCACCCCTCCCCCCGCCTCATAGATTGCATCTCGTAGTTATATGATCAACTCTATAGAAAATTATTATGTATTATGGTTGTGTATCAAAATAACTAATGAAAGTTGTAACAATAATTGTACATTTCATGATACATAAACAAAATATATAGCTTGATGATTAAGCAACCAACATAACTAACTACTTATTAGTTACTTAGTTTAAGCTTGTAACTAACAAAGCTATATAATCACATGCGTATATAGTACATATGGGAATCGACTACTTAAGTGAACTATATATCAGTACGATTGTAAAGTATATGTGAGAACTAACTACTTAACTAAATTATATACCTGTAAAGATGTATAATATAAATGAGAATGTTATGTTTAATAATGATCAAACAACATTCACCCAAAAGACTAAACATACACCAACCCTATTTGTTCCATCAAATGCATAAATCTATCAATTTTTAAGGCCTTTGTAAATCCATCAGCTGGTTGAAACTTGTTGGAGAATGAGAAACTTCAAGCATTACATTCATCAGTTTCTCTCTTAAGAAGTAGAACCTAGTCTCTATATACTTCCTCCTCCCTTATGAAATTGGAATCTTGGTCAAATTTATGTCTTTGTTGGCAAATATAAGTTTCAATGGTTTTAACATTTCTCATTAGAGCTCTTTTAACTATGAATCCAACTAAATTGCTTGATATGAAGCAAATGAGCTAACTATTTACTCTATCTAACATGATAACAAAGTTATGTTAGGTTGTTTCTTTGAACACCAAGAAATGAGAGCCTCATTGAACCTATTAATATTGCTTGCACCATTTCTTCTATATGTTTTTTCACCACACTATTTAGAATTTAAATAACCTATCAATCCCTCTTTGTTCTTCTTCTTCACAAATGTTGGAAATAGCAGACCAAGTTTCAGGGTTCCCATTATGTACTTAAGTATTTTCTTTGAAAGTACTAGGTATGACTTCCCAAGCTCACTTAAGAACCCGCTTATTATACTTACTCCATAACAGATACCAGGTCTGATATTGCATAAGTACCTAAATTATTCCTCAATTTACTTGTACATGGTTGCTTTTACATTCTCTCTATCAATAAATTCATCAAGATTTACATTAATTTCAGATAGATTTGTAACTATGTTGCACTCAATCATTTCAAACATATCTAAAAAAATCTTTCACATACTTCTTTTGATGCATAATTATGTCTTCCTCGACATTCACAAATTCTATGCCAAGTAAGTATAAGATCTTACCTAAGTCAACCGTCTAAACTCATCTTTCATTTTATCTTTTAGAGTTTCAATTTCTGATGAATGATTGCCAGTGGTGAGTAAGTCATCCAGATACAGGTGTATTATCATGATTAAAGTACTTGATCTTTACACATAGACACCATAATCAATTGTGCACCTTTTGATTCCTAAATGAATAAAATATTGGTCAATTCTATTTTTCCAAGCTCTAGGTTTTGATTCAAACCATATAAGGCATATGAAGTTTGTACATCAT
Source organism: Lathyrus oleraceus (assembly GCF_024323335.1). Classification (NCBI taxonomy): domain Eukaryota; kingdom Viridiplantae; phylum Streptophyta; class Magnoliopsida; order Fabales; family Fabaceae; genus Lathyrus; species Lathyrus oleraceus. Next base: position 42,393,825 of record NC_066580.1, on the reverse strand, counting down.
GTACTCTTTTCCGCTTATCTAAAAAAAACTTGGTGGTTGAGTGACAAAGATTATTTCTTGTATGTGATTCTTCTCAATCTACACGAGTTTCTCCATTATAACATCCCTCTAGACTTTACTCTTCATTGTCTCATTGTGACTGATTGGATTAACATTAGCTAATAGAGAAAAATGTATAAGATTATCATCATTATTGAATGAAGTGTTAGGTAATAGTTCATAATCTGCCAGTCTACTAAGAACTTTCCTTGTTCTTTATGGTCTCACATGCGTTTGAGTGCATATTGGTACATCATTTTCAACTTCAATTTATTTATATGAACCTTCACTTTGAATAGGTTTTTCAAAAACATAATTGATATTACTTCGTTGATTTGGTTAGTTCTACCACTTTCATGCCTCTAATTCATTGAAAATCACATCTTTGATGATCTTCAACCTCTTACCCACATGATTGTATAACTTATAGGAACATGTGGAATGATATCCTATGAATATCATGTTTTTGCTTTTGTCATTAAACTTACTTATTCATTGATTAGGTTTGTTCTTGAAACATATTAATCCAAAACACTTTGAGATTTTTCACACGTGGATCTTTTCCACTCTAAGCTTCTTCATACTCTTTCATCTTCATATTCTTGGCGGAGAATTTGTTTTGTATGTATATGGTTGTATTGACTTCGTATCCCCAATACATATGAGCCATGTTCTTATGCTTTAGCATACTTCTAGCCATGTCTAGTATGATCATGTTTCTTCTTAATTATATTGAGGAGTATATGTGAGGTAACTTCATGTCTTATGACTTTAATGATGCAAAATTACTCAAAATCCTTTAAGTTATACTCTCTATCATCATCATTCCTCAAAATCTTTATTTCTTTCCCACCTTCATTCCCAATCAAGGTTTTGAACTTCTTGAACATTTCAAGTGCATCACTTTTAAATTTGATGGTATACAACCACAACATCCTTGCATGTTCATCATCAAAATTGATGAAATAATTGCTTCAACTTAGTGATGATATTTCAAAAGGGCCACATATATTAGAATGCTCAACCTCTATTGTATACTTTGATTTCTCAAGCATGTCTGATGCAAATGCCAATGTGCTTTATTTGATTCTTAAATAGGTTTCACATGTAATAGTGTTTGTATTCAATTTAGGCAGGCCATACATTAAACTATTAGATCTCAATTTACTTAGAATTTTAAAATTTAGTTGATCGTACCTTATATGCCACAACCACTCAGGTTCCTCAATGTTTAACATGCACACCTTCTTTGTAGTCTCAATGATACATTTGAGTGTCATGTTCTTTGACAACTTTAATTTGAGTACCAACTTCTTGTGTTGACCAAACAGTGGGAGTGTATCACTACTCATGTTTCCTTCACAAGTTGTGGCCATTAACAAAACAACTTCTAAAACATGGCCATTATCATGAGCTATATGGGCCTCTTCATCACTTATTTGATTCTTCTAACTATCTTTATTTTTCCAACATTCATTATAAAAATTGCCAAATATTTCAAAAATGTCGCACTGGACCTTCCTTTTATCAAATTATTTCTTCTTTGATTGGTTGGTTCTAAAGCCTCCTCCTCTACTTGAGGATTCAATTTTGTCATTAACCATTGATTTTTAATTGTTGGAGCATTTTCATTCTTAAACCTTTCTTTTCCTTTCTTCTTGAACTTCCCTTCATGATCATCTTTCCTCATCACCTGAAGGCTTGTTGAACTGACCTCCGAGTTTGTTTATCAATCACCATGAGTTCATGAACCTTCAATAAACTCTGTAATTCATTTATCTTCATGGTATTAAAATATTTGGATTCTTGAATTTCCAACTCTATGAAATAAAATCTTAAATTTAGAGATCTCATCATTTTGTTACCCACTTGTTAATTAATGATAGTCTCACCACATGTATTCATTTGATTCACCACTATAATCAATTTAGAAAAGTAATAACTTATATTTTGATCATCTCCCATATGTATCACCTCATACTTCCTCCTTAAATAATGAAGATTCACTTGCTTTACCTTTTCTCCATCATCATGGAGGTTCTCTAGGATATCTCATGACCCTTTAACTTTGATACCTTTGAAATATTCTCAAAATGATGAGCAGTCACATTTTGTTGAATATAGAACAAAGCCTTACAATGTTTCTTCTTCGAATCTTTAAATGGCTCTTTACGCATCTGTGGGTTCTGCTCCCAGTTCTTTATAGATATTTTGTATAATATCAAACACATCTTGAGCTCCAAATAATGACTTTATTAAGGAAGTTCATCTTTCTTAATTACTTTCATAAAAAAAATCAATTTGTTAAAAGGAAATCTACTATTTATGTTCAAGATTGTTTCAATAACCCTTGAAAAACCCACACACCTCACTAAGTTTTTTGCAATTCAATTATTCTCTCACAATTCTCCAGTATTTCTCTTAAACAAAACCTGGCTCTCGATGCAAATTGTTAGTGTAGTTATATTTTTTATGAAGTAAGGTAACTAGTGAAATTTGTAACAATGATGGTATATTTCATTAATACTCAAAGCATAATATACAAAATTTATATAGCTTGTTGATTAAAAAATAAACATAACTTACTCTCTAGACATTTGTTAGTTAGTTTAAGTTACTAACTAAATGAATGATAGACCTGCACAAATGTATAGTATATACGAAAAACTAACTACGTAACTAAACTATATACCCGCACGAGTGTATAGTATAAATGGAAATGCTATTTTTTTATGAATTATTAAACAACATTAACGATTTAGATCCAAAAAATAATAATGGGTTAAAGATTCATATGATTTGTAATTTAATATTACTTTGTTGAATAAGTCGTGTTAGGGATTAAAATTTAATAAACTAATTTTTGGTTGAGGGGGTTGTCATCTAAATATATGTTGATTAATAAGAGTGTTGTGATTAGGATTAGTAAAGGTTCAATGTGGTATCCTCGTCCTTGAACCAATTTCATTATGTTCTATATACCTTAACTTCATAGACATGCTTGTACCCTGTTCAAATGTTGGTTGTGGCATATGCTCAACATCAACAATATGCATGTTCGTCCCATTTATAGGACTTGTGTTATATCTATATGAAATTTGATATGCATCACTCGTGTAACAAGCAAAAATAAGTAGTTCATGGTTTAGGTTTTGATAACTCATAGTAGTTGTCATACGGTGAACTGGACTTTTTGTTTTTTAATCGCAATGTCGCGGTTAGCAAGAGTCGCCACCGACTTTTCTTTTATCCCATAAGGAAAGGCGGAAAAGAACAGGAAAGACCTTAATTTAGATTCTTAGGTTCGGGAGGTACATTATACAAAGGGAAGGTATTAGCACCCTTTGTATCCATGGTTATCCATGGGCTCTTAATTGCTCAATCATTTATGTTTTCCTTGTTTGAAAAAGTGTTTTGAGAAATGTGCAGGAGATATTTTGAAAATGAGAATTTAACTTTGTAATGATTCTTGCATGAATGTATACAAAGTGGTTATCTCGTTTAGTTTTTTGAAAGTAGTTTAGAAAAATATAACTCGGCAATGATCCTAGTACGGATGTATGCTCAGTGGTGATTTTCCAAAAAAAGGATGTTTGAAATGTGTAAGGTGGGAGAAATATTTTAGGTTATGAATGAGCAATTAAGGGTTATACCTGTCCGAGGCCTTGACTGTCATTTTCTATCCTTGTGAGGGTAAAACTGTCCTTACTATTGAGAAGTAAGTAGTTCATCCTTGGGATGTAGAAGGGTCATCGTAGGGTCATTGATAGGTCATTGAAGGCAACGGTTGTGAGGATACCTTAGCATTCGAAGGGACTATCATCATTTAACCGTAGGCTATACCGAAGGGTCATCGAGGGACAAAATCGTATTTCGGGAGGCAACATCCGAGGGACCATGATTTATTTTATGATGATTTAATCGAAGGGCCATTGCTAAGTGTATCCCCACATTCGCGGGACATGACCGTAATACCGTAATCATGGGGTAACGAAGAGAGGTCCGATATTATTTATTTAAAGTCCATATTTTAAGTTCATTAGGTAATTATGATGATTCCGCATTAAATCAACACATTAAAATCAATACATTAAAAATTAATACATTAAAATTAATTAGGCAATCAATATGAATCTTCACATTAAAGTGGAGTAATTTAGAATCCATCTCCACGAAGGTCTCCCACACGTAAAGTGGAGTACCTAGCCGGCCGCTTCATTGGGGATATGGAAGCTTTTACACCATTCAACACACGGGTTGGAGCATTAAGATAAAATATGATTTGACAATTGCATCATAAAATAGACATAACAGTTATGAGTTCAGGCCAAGTGATGCAAAAATCGTAATTAGATAAGCATAAAATAGAACAGCAAAGAGACAAAGCAGCCCCTGTCCCGTTCGCCTCTGCTTCGCCTAGCGAAGGCTCGCTGCAGGCTCGCTTAGCGATGAGCTAGCGAGCGGCCACGGGTTTGGAATTTGACAGCAGCATGACTTCCGAAAACCTGCACTCTTATGGCATTTGATCACAGGCATAGCATAAGCAATTATACAGGATGTTCATACTTAGATTCACATACGAAATCGAATTACATATCAAAGCTTTAATCGGAATGCATCATGTATGTAAAGAATATCAATTGTAAACGTAAAACAGCGACGATACGCAAACCTGTGTGCAATCGCGGTATTGAAAGGGACTGATCGTTTGGATGCCGGATTGAGTTAGGCGGCGGTAGCTTCGGAGCGGAGGAGCGGCCTTCAGGGTTTCTTCACTCGGAACTCTCTAAAGTAGCCTCCAGGGTTTCTGTGCCAGGGTTTTCGTCCCTCTTCCTCTATCTGTTTTCCGTGGCTGAAGAGCTGGTATTTATAGTAGTAGTGGTGGTGACCTAATGGGCTTAAAATGAGGTCCAAAACTTCAGATTTTCGCAAGCTTCGCTAGGCGAAGGAATTGCTCGCCTAGCGAGCAAGCTAGTTCTGGGCTTTTTCTGGATCTGATGCTTCGCTGGGCGAGTGGCATGATGAAATGTTCGCTAGGCGAAGGAATTGCTCGCCTAGCGAGCGAGCTATTTTGGGCCACTTTTGGATTGGGCCTGTTGTGAGCTGGGCTTTTGTCCATTTGATATCAGTGCCTTGCAGAACAAGTCGGAGGGTCTTGAGAAATGCTTTGTAGTATCAATGGGCAAATTTTGGGGTATGACAGCTGCCCCTGTTCAATATTCTTGAACCGAGAGAGTAGAATGGTATGTGCCGTTCGCGGTCTGGAGGTGAAAGATTATTGAACACTAGAATGCCCCGAAAATTTGCGCTTGTCCATTAGTCTCGATGGGGATGGGCTTAAAGATGCCATCCAGGTAGTTCGATGACGAGCTTCCGATTGCGTCGTACGTTAGACGATGTCTGAAGACATGGATGTCATACCGGGTCATACGCTAGACCGTATAGTGAATCATCCATCATGCTGTTGACTTCGCTGGGGAGTCAGAGTATGCTATATACTGCTGGGGATAAGGGATCAGAATGGATCATACGCTAGATCATATCTGAGTACCAGAGTGAGCTGTTCGTTAGGCGGATGACTTTGATGGGGATGAAAGATCAGAATGGATCGTACGCTAGATCGTCTCTGAGTTGAGAATGAGCCGTCCGTTAGGCCGAATCTGCTGAAAAGGGAGTAGTCGTATACTAGACTACCATTCAGAAATGTACCTGTCCGAAGGTAGCATCTGAGTAACAGAATGAGCCGTTCGTTAGGCTGAATCTGCTTAAAAGGGAGTAGTCGTATACTAGACCACCATTCAGAAATGTACCTGTCCGAAGGTAGCATCTGAGTAAGGGAGTAGCCGTATACTAGACTACCATTCAGAAATGTACCTGTCCGAAGGTAGCATCTGAGTAAGGGAGTAGCCGTATACTAGACTACCATTCAGAAATGTACCTGTCCGAAGGTAGCATCTGAGTAAGGGAGTAGCCGTATACTAGACTACCATTCAGAAATGTACCTGTCCGAAGGTAGCATCTGAGTAAGGGAGTAGCCGTATACTAGACTACCATTCAGAAATGTACCTGTCCGAAGGTAGCATCTGAGTAAGGGAGTAGCCGTATACTAGACTACCATTCAGAAATGTACCTGTCCGAAGGTAGCATCTGAGTAAGGGAGTAGCCGTATACTAGACTACCATTCAGAAATGTACCTGTCCGAAGGTAGCATCTGAGTAAGGGAGTAGCCGTATACTAGACTACCATTCAGAAATGTACCTGTCCGAAGGTAGCATCTGAGTAAGGGAGTAGCCGTATACTAGACTACCATTCAGAAATGTACCTGTCCGAAGGTAGCATCTGAGTAAGGGAGCAGCCGTATACTAGACTACCATTCAGAAATGTACCTGTCCGAAGGTAGCATCTGAGTAAGGGAGTAGCCGTATACTAGACTACCATTCAGAAATGTACCTGTCCGAAGGTAGCATCTGAGTAGATGAAGGTTTAACTTGGTCGTACATTAAACCGTATTGGAGTCGGTTGAAGGTCAGAATGGATCGTACGTTAGACCGTATCTGAGCTGAAAGAGTCATATGTTGGGGCTGAATCAGAATGAACCGTACGTTAGGTTGTATCTGATAATCTTTGTTGTATTTGCAATGAATATCTGGGGTGGGCTTAGAGATGCCACCATTGGGAAGATGTCAGAACGTTCGTCAGATGGATTATATCTGAGAGCGGTATTCGAATCTTGAATGCGATCAGGAGGATAATCAGCCTGAAAAATAAAGTTAGTTTCATGTAATGTCATGATGCATGAGATGCAAATGTTGTATGCATGCGTGTGCCGTGATATGATGTGATGAACGAATTATGCGTCTGGAATAAATGCGAGCATGGTATGCATGTATATGTTATGAAATGATGTAAAGTATATGATGCGGTATGAAATAAATGTGAACATTGTATGCAGGTATGTGATGTGAAATGATGTAATGAATGCACTATGCGTCTGAAACGTTCTTCCAGGGGACTCTACTGGGGAAATAAATCTCAGTCTGCTGGTCGGAGATAGTTGTAGGGAAGACCCTCCCTTAACTGGGGGATTTGACTTCTGTCTGATGGTAGAAACACTTGACAGAGCCTGGCTGGGGATAGAAAAGATGACCCATTTGTCTAGTAATGCCACTCTCTTCTGGGGAATAATTGGCATCGCCGGGGAATCGAATTAGCAACGGATTCATTGGAAAGCATGGTTAGACCTTCTCCTTGGTCCTGAAGTCTCGTAGTAATTGCAATTTCCATTTTAGGCATGTATTTTTGATAAATATTGATCATATTCAAATGCATATATCAATTCAAGTTAAATCAATGGACGTTTACGCAAACAAAACAGAGAAAGTAAAACAAAAGCATCTTTTTGAAAATGAAATTGTATTGATTTGGAAAGAGGGCCTATAAACAGGCAATTTGTGTACAAGGAGACAGAAATCCTAGTAAGAGGAAATTGTCAGGCAAACAAAGAGAAAGCTATGCGGAAAAAGTCTTATCGCTTCTAATTCCACCACTGTCATTATGTCTTCAAGCATCTCATCTCCTGCTGTCAGATAGAAGTGATTGGCTTGTTCGGTCCCTTGAAACTTGGGTGAAGCTGACGGAGGACGGGACATAGTCATACGCTTTAATCCCTAATTTTGCCTGGACCGCCTTTTCAGGTTTTCAGTCCACCGGGATACCCTTTTTTTTTTGCCCAAGCCGCCTTTTCAGGTTTTCGACTTGCCGGGTGCACATTTTTTATGTTTATCCCTAATTTTTGCCCGAACCCTTTTGGTTCGCCGGGATGCCCTAACTTTTGCCTAGGTACGTCGACCTAGCGGGTCTCTTTTATGCGTAGTATTTTTTAACTATGTCCGCGTTCACAGGATGCGGGAAGTCTTCGCCATCCATTGTAGCAAGTATCATGGCTCCGCCGGAGAATACCTTCTTAACCACAAATGGCCCTTCGTATGTGGGAGTCCACTTGCCTCTGGGATCCCCTTGTGGTAGAATGATACGCTTGATCACCAAGTCGCCAACTTGATACACCTGTCTCTTGACTCTTTTGTTAAATGCTTGGGTCATGCGCTTCTGACATATCTGCCCGTGACAAACAGCCGCAAGTCTCTTCTCATCAATCAAATTTATCTGATCGAGCCGAGTCTGAATCCATTCATCCTCGCCTAAACCCGCCTCTTTCATGATCCTTAGAGAGGGAATCTGAACTTCCACCGGTAAAACGGCTTCCGTTCCGTAGACTAAAGAGAAAGGAGTTGCCCCTGTCGAAGTGCGTACTGAAGTGCGATAACCATGGAGAGCAAATGGTAACATCTCATGCCAGTCTTTGTACGTTACTGTCATCTTTTGTAGGATCTTCTTGATGTTCTTATTAGCAGCCTCTACGGTGCCATTCATCTTTGGCCGGTACGGAGAAGAGTTATGGTGCTTAATTTTGAACTGCATGCAGAGTTCAGTAATCATCTTGTTATTCAAATTAGTACCATTGTCAGTGATAATCCTTTCAGGGATGCCGTATCGACAAATAAGGCTATTCTTGACGAAACGTGTCACCACATTCTTGGTGACAGAAGCGAATGAGGCTGCCTCTACCCACTTGGTGAAGTAATCAATAGCGACGAGAATGAAGCGATGTTCATTAGAAGCCGTGGGTTTAATCTCTCCAATCATATCGATGCCCCACATTGCAAAAGGCCAAGGCGCTGTCAAAACGTTCAACGGAACAGGAGGCACATGTACTTTGTCCGCATAGATCTGACACTTGTGACAGGTTCTGGAGTGATGGTGGCAGTCGGCTTCCATGGTGGACCAATAATACCCTGATCTCAGAATCTTCTTGGCCATTGTATGTCCATTAGGATGAGTCCCAAAAATACCGTCATGCATGTCTTCCATAATCTTTTCTGCTTCCTTTTTATCCACACAGCGAAGCAGAGTCGAGTCATGATTACGTTTGTATAACACTCCATTACTCTGAAAGAATTTAGCGGAGAACTTCCTCAGGAATTTCCTGTCATTGATGGATGCCCCTTCAGGGTATTCCTGAGCTTCTAAATATCTCTTTACGTCGTGGAACCAAGGTTTTTCCCGTATTCCCTTAGTGTTAAGTTCATAACAGTATGCCGGTTCATCTAGTCGCTCAATGGTAATCCTGGGAGCTTCACCGTCCCATCTGACTCTGAACATAGATGACATGGTAGCTAATGCGTCTGCCAACTGATTCTCTTCTCGTGGGATATGGTCGAATGTTATCTCTTCAAAGTAGGGGATTAATGTCATCACCCGTTCTCGGTAAGGGATGAGATTCGGATGCTTAGTGTCCCATTCTCCTTTGATCTGACTGATTACCAAGGCCGAATCTCCGTATACGCTTAAAAACTTGATTCGCCAATCTATAGCAGCTTTGAGTCCAAAAATACAAGCTTCATACTCAGCCATATTATTGGTACAATGAAAACATAGTCTAGCTGTGAAAGGCGTATGGTAACCCTCGGGAGAAATGAGTACAACCCCAACACCATGGCCCAATGTATTAGAAGATCCATCAAAGACCATAGTCCATCGGGATCCCCATTCGGGTCCTTCATCTGGTTTAGGTTTTTCATTATCAGTAACAAGCATGACATCCTCATCTGGGAACTCAAAATTCATAGATTGGTAATCGTCCACCGCTTGATGAGCCAAATGATCAGCTAGCACGCTTCCTTTGATTGCTTTCTAGGTAGTGTACTGGATATCGTACTCTGTTAAGATCATCTGCCATCTCGCTATTCTTCCGGAGAGGGCAGGCTTCTCGAACATGTATTTGATGGGATCCATCCTAGAAATCAACAAAGTGGTATGATTCAACATATACTGTCTTAGTCGGCGAGCAGCCCAGGCCAAAGCACAGCAAGTTCTCTCGAGCAGTGAGTATCTTGTTTCACAGTCGGTAAACTTTTTGCTCAGGTAGTATATGGCATGCTCTTTTCGACCAGACTCATCATGTTGCCCCAATACGCACCCCATTGAACTTTCTAACACGGTCAAATACATGATTAGAGGTCTTCCTTCGACTGGTGGTATCAGAATTGGAGGTTCCTGGAGATATTTCTTGATTTTGTCAAAGGCTTCTTGGCATTCGTCATTCCATATCATCTCTTGATTCTTCCTCAGTAATTTGAAGATGGGTTTACAGGTAGCGGTCAAGTGGGAGATAAATCGGGCAATGTAGTTCAAGCGTCCCAAGAAACCTCTGACCTCTTTCTCCGTACGGGGAACTGGCATTTCTTGAATAGCCTTCACTTTAGCCGGGTCAACCTCAATTCCTTTGCCACTGACAATAAAGCCCAAGAGTTTGCCGGATCTTACTCCAAAAGTGCATTTGTTCGGATTCAATCTCAACTTGTACTTCTTCAACCTCTCGAACAGTTTGTATAAATGATCGATATGTTCCTCTTCAGTACGAGATCTAGCTATCATGTCATCCACATATACTTCTATCTCATGATGAATCATATCATGGAACAAAACCACCATAGCACGCTGGTACGTTGCCCCGGCGTTCTTTAGACCGAATGGCATTACTTTGTAACAGAAAGTGCCCCATTGCGTCACAAACGTAGTTTTCTCCATGTCCTCAGGTGCCATCTTAATCTGGTTATAACCCGAGAATCCATCCATGAAGGAGAACACTTTGTGTTGGGCGGTATTGTCCACCAGAACATCAATCTGCGGGAGTGGAAAGTCGTCTTTGGGACTTGCTTTATTCAGGTCTCGGTAATCTACGCACATTCGCACCTTACCATCCTTCTTTGGCACTGGCACCACATTAGCAACCCATTGAGGATAAGAAGTAACGGCTAGAAAACCGGCATTGAATTGTTTCATAACCTCGGCTTTGATTTTCTCAGACATTTCAGGACGCATGCGGCGAACCTTTTGCTTAACAGGACGACAATCCTCCTTCATCGGCAGACGATGTACTACTATGTCAGTATCCAATCCTGGCATGTCTTCATAAGACCAAGCGAAAACCTCTACATAGTCATGTAACATCCGAATCAGTCTTTCTTTGACACTGTTTTCCAATCCTGCTCCTATTCTGACTTCTTTTCTTTCCACTTCAGTACCTAGATTTACGACTTCGAGTGACTCTTCATGCGGCTGTATAGTCTTTTCCTCTTGCAATAACAGTCTGGCAAGCTCTCCAGGTACTTCACAATCTTCCTCACTTCCATCTTCGGCTTGGTAGATCGGATTTTCAAAGTCATAATGAACAGTAGCGGAATTATTATCCATAGGATCCAGAGTGGACACGGATCTGCAATTCGTTACGTGAGTGTGTGTAAGAAAGCATAGCTTGTTTGAAAGACGACAGGAAAGATAAAGAGCGCAACATTTGAATGCAACAAAGTCCATTGATTTATTGAATATGAATATGCTTATGAAATGACAAAACCCTTAACAAATTAGCTATTGTGCCCCGGGCATAGACACAATGCTTGGAGAAGTTCAATTGAAAAAAAAAATTGCAATACTAAATGGACAATAACAATTACTCCTGACTAAAGGAGATCGGGATAGTGTCTTCAGCCTTCCAATTATTGAGTCCGTCACCAATCGTTGGGAAAATCCAGCTATCCAGGTCGCAATCACTGTCAGCATCTTCTACAACATTAATTTGACTCTTGGCTACCTTCTCAGAGCTAAACCCCATGCCAAATTTGTCAGACTTGTACGGTACGTCGATCAGTTGACCCCAGCCAGTACAGCCACCATCTTCAACCACAGCTTGAGCGTCCTTTAGGGAAATCATAGCAGGAGGAGTCCGAATAACCTTGGGCACACCGGAAGTTGGCTTAAGGACAGGATTGGTCGGAGGAACTACTTCAAATGACTGACAAGGAGTCTCAATGAATTCACCATCCATCTCGACGTATCTGAAGGTATGCACACTACTGACAATGTACTCTTCTTCTCCACACACGGTGACAATCTTATCCTCTGTGGGATATCTCAACTTTTGATGGAGAGATGAAGCTACAGCACCTGCCCCATGAATCCAAGGGCGTCCCAATAAGCAGGAATAGGCAGGACGAATGTTCATTACATGGAAGGTAGTGTTGAAGACTTGCGGTCCTATCTTGATAGGAAGGACTACTTCGCCATGGACAACACTCTTCGCACCATCGTAAGCACGTACCACAATGTCACTAGGTTTCAGTTCAATGCTTTTACAATCCAGCTTATCCAGCACAGCTGTCGGCAGCACATTCAGGGAAGAGCCATTATTGATCAACACATGAGACAAAGTGATTCCCCTACACTCAATGGAGATATGCAGGGCTTTATTGTGATTCTTTCCTGCTGGTGTCAGATCAGCGTCGGAAAAGCCTAGGCCATTGTCAACAGCCAAGTGAGCAACATAATGTTCGAACTGATCGACAGATGTCTCCTGAGGTACATGAGCGGTCTTCAAGAATTTTATCAACGCATTGGCATGAGGTTCAGAAGATAACAGCAGGGATAACATCGAGATCTTAGACGGGGTATGCCCCAACTGTTCTACAACATCAAAATCACTCTTGCGAATGATTTTCAGCACTTCTTCCATTTCTTGTTTGGCAACATCTTCGGGAGTAACTTCGACCGGTGTCTCTGACTGAGAAGGATTGACTGGTTCCTTTCCTCGAGTTTCAAGGACAGGAGGTGAGATTTCTGGAGAGAAGATCCTTCCGCTTCGAGTAACTTTACTAGTCCCAACAATGTCATTAGGATTAGCAGAATCACCAACTTGCTTTATGCCATGGATGTAAACATCACCTCCATAGTTCCACGGAATGGCTTTGCTTGAAGAATACGGTACTGGGCCAGGGGCAGTGATGATTAGAGGAGCTACCCTGGGCTTGGCAATAATCTTCACAGGTATTCGGGGAGCAGTGATCTTCACTGGAACCTTGGACCTTGCAATCACAGATACTTCTTCAATAAGGTTTTCCGTCTTAGAAACCCTTTCAAAGAGAATTGTGTGATCGTCCATCAGCCGTTGAATACCATTCTTCAATTTCAAACAGTCCCCGGGCCAGAGTATGCAGAGGTTGCAATCTTTAGTACAACCTGGAAATAAACCAGCTCGCAATAAATTCCTCTTTATGATCGGGAGAGGAGATGTTAAGTATGCTACAGTAGTGATGAGAGAATCGTCATCGAGAGCATTAACAGCCTTGTCATGATTAGGCATAGGAGCCGTGATGACATTAGGAGTCTCCGGAGGCTCGAACTTAATTTCCCCAGCGTCGATCATGTCCTGAATCTTATTCTTCAACAGCCAACAATCGTTTGTATCATGCCCGGGGCTATCGGAGTGATATGCACACCTGGCATTGGGCTTATAACGAGGCGAAGCAGTGTTGACATTTGCAGGAGGACCTCTGAGAGTGATTAGGTTTACCTTTAGCATACTTTGCAGTGCTTGTGCTAAAGTCATATTGAGCTTGGTAAACTGCCTTCTTGGTCTGTCTTGTCTTTGCTAGAAGTTTTGAGCTGGCGGAGCTGCGATCGTCACTGCTCCAACGGCGTGGTCACCATTTTTCTTACTATGATTCTTTTGACCATACACAGCATTCGATTCATTCTTCCCATGGTAGGACTTTTTACTGCTTGTAGAAGTAGCCGCCTGTAACTTTCCACTTCGAATGTCGTTCTCCACCCGTTCACCTGTCAGTATAAGTTCAGTGAAACCTGATGAAGAACTCCCCAGTAGGTGGCTGTAGAATGGGCCAGTCAGGGTACCCCATGAATAGGTCTACTAATTCTCGGTCCGTCATAGGGGGTTTGACCCTGCCGGCCAAATCTCTCCATTTCTGGGCATACTCTTTGAAGCTTTCTTTAGATCCCATAGCCATATTCTGCAGCTGTAGCCGAGTAGGCACTAGCTCAGAATTATATTGGTACTGTTTATAGAAAGCCGTTGCTAGATCAGTCCAGGTGCGGATGTCAGAACTCTCGAGCTGATAATACCATTCCAACTGTGTGCCAGACAGGCTCTCTTGGAAGAAATGAATCCATAGTTTCTTATCAGTGATATGCGGCTGGATTTTTCTCACATAAGCTCTCAGATGCATCTGAGGACAGGACGCGCCATCGTACTTAGTGAAAGTGGGGATCTTGAATTTGCGAGGAATGGTCACATCGGAGACCAGACCCAAACTTTCGAAATCCAGACCAGGTGTTTTTTGACCCTCCATGGCTAGCATGCGTTCCTCCAGCAATTTGTACTTATCATCTCTTGGAGAGTACTGTTCATTTTCATACTCTTCATCGTCATCCTCAGGGTTAGAGAAATCAGCATTCTCCTCCTCTGAATCATTCTCCGCCCCCTCTTCTGGACCATTCGGGATTCCACATTTGATTCCCGTAGCCTGTCCTTTACGCCTTCTTCCTGGGTTAATGAAACTCACAGCTTTCTTGTCTTTCTTCTTTTCGACCAAAAGAGCCTTCAGTTCCTCCTGCCCCTTGGATAAGCTTAGCATCATCTCCTTGAATTGAGCATTCTGAGTCTGGAGATCTTTGACAGTTTGTTCGAGATCCATTTTTCTGTTTAAGAGGCAGACCGTGAGAATATGGTCCTTTGGAATACCTGTTATGCGATGTTATGTTATGCGATGCAATGTATGAAATGTTTTCAAGGACTTTTGGAATTTAACTTTGCGTAAATCACCAACAAGGGAGAAATGTTTATTGCTAAATTTTTTTTCGATGTTCATTACAAAAGGAAAAACAATGAAAGCTCAAGTCTCCCAGGGGCGACTTCTTTTTGGGCGAAGATATGCATTGAGTCTTCGTTCCTCATTAAGCTGACTGGTGAGCTCTAGTACTTTCTTCCTTTCTGCATTGAACTGAGCTTCGAAAGTATCTCTCTCCTCTCTCAACTGGGTCCAGGATCTTTTCAATTCCTCAACATCAGTAGGCATATCTGGATAAGGAATGATCTGGGAAGTACCTCCTTCGACCTCTGATTCAACAATCAATGGTCCGACTGCCAGATATGGCATGACAAGTTCACGAGCTCTGGCGCGTACCCATCTGAGATAAGGCTCCATAGGAATAGAATTTTTCTTTCCTAAATTGCTTCTTTTCACCATGCCCCAAGCTCGTACAAACCTTTGGCGGAGACCTCGAGAGTCATTGTCATAGTCAAACACTGTACCTTGAATAATCATTTCATGTGGACTATCCCTTCGAGCATACCCAAACTGACGTAAGGCTAAGGCAGGATTATAAGTAATACCTCCTCTTATCCCCATGAGTGGTACATTAGGGAGTTCTCCACATCGGTCGATGATGATAACATTTTCTCTGAGGTTAGAACACCACCGGATGTCTGAATGGGAGAGTGCCATTATCCTTTGAGACCATTTCAGATTTTGATCATTCTTCAAGACTGATTGAGGGAGGTGCGAAATAAACCACCTAGACAACAAAGGTACGCAGCACATGAGAGTCCCTTGCCTCTTCATAGTACGAGTGTGAAGGGAATGCAAGACATCTCCAAGCAAGGTAGGCACAGGGTTATGAGTGAGGAATATCTTAATAGCATTCACGTCTATGAATTGGTCTGGGTTAGGGAATAACACCAAACCATAGATTAGCAATGCTAGAACATCTTCAAAAGCATGGACATTCATAACTTTTAGGAATTCTCGGGCCTTACTCATCAGAAATTTGGCAAGTAAACCCTTAATTCCACTTCTTGTTACCCAATTAGTTTCAATGTCGGACTTTGTCATGTGTAAAGCTGCGGCAACCTCTTCAGACTTTGGCATCTTTTCTAAACCACTGAAGGGTATTTGATCAAGGATAGGTATCCCAAGCAACTTGGAGAATTCTTCTAGTGTGGGTACCAACTGATAATCTGGGAAAGTGAAGCAATGATGTTTAGGATCGAAGAACTGGAATAGGACTCTCATCATATCTTCTTTGAAACCAGTGGTAACTAAGTTGAGAAGATGACCATGTTTCTTGTTGAACTGAGCATGATCGGGGAGTTCTGACACCAAATCCTTGAGTTGAGGAGAGATTGCTACAAAATTGATCCGGATGGTCTTCCTAGGAGCCATAGCTTTACAAAACAGAGCAAAGTTAAATCCCTAAGTCCTTGAAATGGTTAGTACAAAGTTATGATGTTATGATGTTATGATGTTATGATGTTATGATGTTATAATGTTAAGTAAACAACAAGCACAAGCAAGTCGTACAACCATCATTCCTAGGTTTTAAGGCTTGCATGAGTTCCATAGGTAAGTACCCTCCCCACTGAAGTTTAGTTGGTTCAACCTGTCCTAGAATAGTAACCGGGTTCTAGAAGGATCTCAGATCATTGACCTTTCTTTACGTCCACTTCAGTGCAACACCAAGTGGTTGACCGAAGCTTCCCTAAAGTCTAATCTCAAAGAGTGTAGTATCGAGTCTCAACCAACCCCAGTCGGAACCGGAGTCAGTTATCTCACTACTTTCTAATGGCTAGGATGAGTCAATTAGGGTTCTAAAGGTCTGGTTAATGCTTTGATGACACCACGCGAATGCCAAATTTTTCCTCAAGTAAACATGAGGAACATCAGGACATCCAAAGTGTCACATTAACCGTAGCCATCATTTTAACCATTCCAGTATACGCCGGATAGTCGCGATGATCTATTGCTACTTACCTAAGGTACACTAGATCCGGGTGTAGGATCTTTCACTCAACAATACCCTTAAAAGAAGGAACAATTAGGAAAACATTTTTTTTTAAGATGGACCACTCTTTGTCGTCCCCAGCAGAGTCGCCAGTTCTGTCATACGGTGAACTGGACTTTTTGTTTTTTATTCGCAATGTCGCGGTTAGCAAGAGTCGCCACCGACTTTTCTTTTATCCCATAAGGAAAGGCGGAAAAGAACAGGAAAGACCTTAATTTAGATTCTTAGGTTTGGGAGGTACATTATACAAAGGGAAGGTATTAGCACCCTTTGTATCCATGGTTATCCATGGGCTCTTAATTGCTCAATCATTTATGTTTTCCTTGTTTGAAAAAGTGTTTTGAGAAATGTGCAGGAGATATTTTGAAAATGAGAATTTAACTTTGTAATGATTCTTGCATGAATGTATACAAAGTGGTTATCTCGTTTAGTTTTTTGAAAGTAGTTTAGAAAAATATAACTCGGCAATGATCCTAGTGCGGATGTATGCTCAGTGGTGATTTTCCAAAAAAAAGATGTTTGAAATGTGTAAGGTGGGAGAAATATTTTAGGTTATGAATGAGCAATTAAGGGTTATACCTGTCCGAGGCCTTGACTGTCATTTTCTATCCTTGTGAGGGTAAAACTGTCCTTACTATTGAGAAGTAAGTAGTTCATCCTTGGGATGTAGAAGGGTCATCGTAGAGTCATTGATAGGTCATTGAAGGCAACGGTTGTGAGGATACCTTAGCATTCGAAGGGACTATCCTCATTTAACTGTAGGCTATACCGAAGGGTCATCGAGGGACAAAATCGTATTTCGGGAGGCAACATCCGAGGGACCATGATTTATTTTATGATGATTTAATCGAAGGGCCATTGCTAAGTGTATCCCCACATTCGCGGGACATGACCGTAATACCGTAATCATGGGGTAACGAAGAGAGGTCCGATATTATTTATTTAAAGTCCATATTTTAAGTTCATTAGGTAATTATGATGATTCCGCATTAAATCAACACATTAAAATCAATACATTAAAAATTAATACATTAAAATTAATTAGGCAATCAATATGAATCTTCACATTAAAGTGGAGTAATTTAGAATCCATCTCCACGAAGGTCTCCCACACGTAAAGTGGAGTACCTAGCCGGCCGCTTCATTGGGGATATGGAAGCTTTTACACCATTCAACACACGGGTTAGAGCATTAAGATAAAATATGATTTGACAATTGCATCATAAAATAGACATAACAGTTATGAGTTCAGGCCAAGTGATGCAAAAATCGTAATTAGATAAGCATAAAATAGAACAACAAAGAGACAAAGCAGCCCCTGTCCCGTTCGCCTCTGCTTCGCCCAGCGAAGGCTCGCTGCAGGCTCGCTTAGCGATGAGCTAGCGAGCGGCCACGGGTTTGGAATTTGACAGCAGCATGACTTCCGAAAACCTGCACTCTTATGGCATTTGATCACAGGCATAGCATAAGCAATTATACAGGATGTTCATACTTAGATTCACATACGAAATCGAATTACATATCAAAGCTTTAATCGGAATGCATCATGTATGTAAAGAATATCAATTGTAAACGTAAAACAGCGACGATACGCAAACCTGTGTGCAATCGCGGTATTGAAAGGGACTGATCGTTTGGATGCCGGATTGAGTTAGGCGGCGGTAGCTTCGGAGCGGAGGAGCGGCCTTCAGGGTTTCTTCACTCGGAACTCTCTAAAGTAGCCTCCAGGGTTTCTGTGCCAGGGTTTTCGTCCCTCTTCCTCTATCTGTTTTCCGTGGCTGAAGAGCTGGTATTTATAGTAGTAGTGGTGGTGACCTAATGGGCTTAAAATGAGGTCCAAAACTTCAGATTTTCGCAAGCTTCGCTAGGCGAAGGAATTGCTCGCCTAGCGAGCAAGCTAGTTCTGGGCTTTTTCTGGATCTGATGCTTCGCTGGGCGAGTGGCATGATGAAATGTTCGCTAGGCGAAGGAATTGCTCGCCTAGCGAGCGAGCTATTTTGGGCCACTTTTGGATTGGGCCTGTTGTGAGCTGGGCTTTTGTCCATTTGATATCAGTGCCTTGCAGAACAAGTCGGAGGGTCTTGAGAAATGCTTTGTAGTATCAATGGGCAAATTTTGGGGTATGACAGTAGTTATAACATGTCTATAAGGAATACCCATTAATTTCCAAAATCAACATGGACATGTTTTTTTTTCAAGATCAACAATTAATTGAAGACCATTGTATTAATGGTTAACTGTACGTATCTTATTGATACTCCATGTTAGCAACCACTAACTACTCATCAAAGCCTCTATATCTAGTCTTTTTTAGGCATTGACATGACATTGTGTTTCCTTTTATCAAGCTTAGTTAAATTGAGATCAACTATATTAATGAAATAATTAATATTCTATTCACACATTGTAAATATTATTTTTCTCTAACTTGTAAAATTGTACTATTGAAAGTATTACTAATATTATTCATTAACACATCACACTTGGGATTAAAACTAAAAGTATGCTTACACCATAACTTAGTAGGGTCCTACATTAGCCAATCCAAAGCTTTCTTATCCAACTACTCCAGCTCAAACATTTTTCTCCCAAGTTTGATAATATGTCTCTTTTGCAGCTTTCATCATTAGGTCTCTGATTGTAGTTCCACCACCAAACTTTTTTAAAAAATTGCACATTCTTCTATAATCTACTTGATAATTGACTTAGACCTTCACTCCATTCCTTTGGTAATATCTACATATTACTTCCTTATTAATTCAAACATTAATTACATTTTCAATTGACTTCCTTTTTGTTTTAC
This sequence comes from Lathyrus oleraceus, assembly GCF_024323335.1. Taxonomy (NCBI): domain Eukaryota; kingdom Viridiplantae; phylum Streptophyta; class Magnoliopsida; order Fabales; family Fabaceae; genus Lathyrus; species Lathyrus oleraceus. The sequence continues at coordinate 42,374,231 of NC_066580.1, read as the reverse complement.
ATCAACCTTGAATACCCATAAAGTTAACACATTCGTTATTTAAAACCTTAGCACATGTATTTGTCCCAACCCAACTCTTTAATTGTTAGGTGTTTATGTCACCTACTTTATTTCAAATTTCTAAAAATAAAATACATTTAGCCTTAGATTCTATCTTCATCCTATAGATTTCCTTTTTTACAAAACTTATATGCATATCCTTCAAAACATACCAAACCCTAATAACATTTTTAAATTCAATTAATGTGTTAACTTTAATTCCTAGTTTAAATTGTAATCCTTTCAATGTCACTCTTATTTTGTTATGAGCTTTTCAATTCATCGCTCACATAGTCACCATTTTCACCTCCATAAACATAAGCATTATTTTTGAACTACCAGTCACAACACTTGCATGAGCTAACTATATGATATTTAATGGTTTTTTTTATTTAATGAGGCTCCATTGCTTCTTATCTTGAATCTAAGTTATTTTCCATTTATATCGACCCTCATACCTTCCCCTGATATATCCACTTCAACTACCATAAATCATTCATTTATTTTTGCATTCTCTCTTCTACACTGTCATCAAACCTATTTTCTCTAACTTCACCATTACTTCCTTGACTATCATTGTCAAAATAGGTTTCAACGTCTTACTAAAACTATCATCTACATTATGTTCAAACCAAAATATGTGTTGGAGTAAGCCCTAATATCCAATAAGTATTGGTTGTATTTTCTTTTGTATCATGACTTTGATTTATGTTATTTGTTAATATATACTTATAGTCAGACATTATATTTACTATGTTATGTGTATACGACATAATAATTTCCTTAGAATAATTAGTTTGTTTAATGACTCATTAAGTGTGATTTAATCGTGAAACATCATTAACCATAAGGATGTTATTCTTAAAGTATCAGTAGTCAAGCTTCGATGTCACATTGGACAATAGTGATGCATATTGACTATTATGTGAGTTGAATGATGATCACATCTCACGGATCATGGATATAAGATATCAAGTCTTTACATAGGTATAAATATTAGGAGTAATATTTATACTTGATTAACCACCATGATAATACTACATAGTTTGTTATTTAAGTATTATAAGTTATTCTCATAGTGATAGTGGTGTATATCACCTTTTGACCTGAAACCATTATGGATCCTAGATATGAAGTTGAGTACTTTATTTTCAATCAAATATTGTATGTAATAGAATGACCATAACGATGGTTGATGGGTACTCTATAAATCATGTTGAGGGACATGAGTGACCTAGATGGGATTTTCACCTCATACACATACGAATATAATATCTACGGGCCCTTGATTGAGTATGACTGTAAAATGTATGATCATGCTCAAATAAGTCAATATGAGACATTAGACTATATAAGAGTGACATATTTTATGCCTCGTGTTCAGTATAAATATAAGGGCAAAAAGATTATTGCATACATGATCATTATCATAGAAATGTTATGTTAGATCACATGACATTCTTGTTACTTGAGTAGCAGTGATATGTTGCTAGATATTGTTCACTAGTTATAATATTAAATATATGATTTAATATTATTTTCAATGTAACGAGAACCTACAAGGTCACACGCATAAAGTACTGACAATGGAACAAATGATTAAATTAAATAAGATTTAATTTAATTAGATGTTAATTGTATTATTTAATAAATTAACATAAATATAATTTATTTGATTAAATATGATTTAGTTAAACAAATGATAATTGACAGTTAATTAAATTAAATATGATTAGATTTAATTAATATTTTATTTTATATTATTAAAAGAGATTAATTAAATATAAATAATATTTATTTAATTAAAAGAAGTTTGGCCTTATTTTTAAAAAGTTCAAAATATGAGCATTAGGGTTTTAGTAGCTCTCTACATATAGAGAAGCTCTTTCCCTTGCAATCTGTTAGATGCCCAAAAGTGCTTATTCGAGCTATCATATGTGGGCATCTTTCACTCTTTTGCCTTGCTAAAATTGTCAAAATCACATTTATTTTACATGGAATGCGTACATTGATAAACAAGCTTGGTGCCTTTGATGTGTTTGTTATTGTGCAGGAAAGGCATGAATTAATTGATAATAAAGACACAAGAGAATTGGCAAAGGAACCAAAGCAAAGGAGCATTTCATCTGCCTGCTCGCTAGGCGAGGCTGTGGCGAAGAATGGGTTCGCTAGGCGAGCTCCTGGCGAACAGCTCCAGTAAATTAGCAAATTAATTCGCTAGGCGAGCTCATGGCGAAGTCTGCAGCGAATTCATTCTGTTTTGGTGAAAAAGTGCAGCCAGCACTCACTCGCTAGGCGAGGCTCTAGCGAGTCCCCAGCGAGCATTCCAGTAGCAAAACCTCTCAACCTCGCTGGGGGCGAGCTTGAAGCGTTTCCTTCGCTAGGCGAAGGTATGTTCGCTAGGCGAACATGACAGTTTAGCAGACCCTGTTTGCTCTGGGCGCAGGGGCTTTTTGTGCCCATTTTAGGACCTCGCTAGGCGAGCTATTATGCTCGCCTAGCGAACATGACAGTTCTGCACTTGTCTATAAGTAGCAGGTGCCACTTTTGGGCACCATACCTCATTTTTACCAACTTTTCCATTTTTTGTACTTTCTCCTAGATATTTTACAGCATTGCTTTGTGGGAGATTTTATGCCCTAATTTCATTTCTCTTCATCTAGCAACCATCTTCCACAAAAAGAAGGTGGATTCCCATCCAACTTCGATTATTCGACTTGGATGTTGATCAACCCTCTTTCCTTACTTACCGACCAAGCTACCATGAAAATGAGTAGCTAAGTCTTCCATTTGTCAAGGTTAGATGTAGGTGATTGCTAGCTTTGTGTGTAAATGTAAGGATCCTCATATGTAAACTCTTTAACGGTATATATATGATGAAAACTTTGATTCTATTTAAAACTCTTTGTGTTGGTATTTGATCGAGAGATGTTTACCGATTCTTGACCTAGGTTTTCATCCAAACTTGTTTGTTAGCTAGAGATAGTAACGAATGATTTTGTTCACCATAAGGTTGAACCAAAACGTTGTCTTTTTGATAGATTGTGTTCGAGAGAAACAATGGATCAAAATGACAAAACTCACAATGGGTGTTCGAGAGAAACGCATTGAGAGGACTTTGTGAAATTATTTATCATCTAAAGGAGTTTATAAGATGATTGACCGAGCAAATACATGCAAAGCAAATGTAATCATTGAAACCTAACTTTGACAATATTTCTCATATTAATCAAAACGTAACTTTTACCGCAATTAATTACTTTGTATGCAAGATAACTTGATTAAAACCAAAACCCTAGTGTTACATTAAGTTAAGATTAATTCAACCATTGAACGGCAGTGATATCTTACAATCTCTGTGGATACGATAACAAAAACCCGACACTTAAAAACTGTCTCAACAAAAATGGCGCCGTTGCCGGGGATTGTAAATTGATATTGCGAGCATCGCATTGGTTGTTTAAGTTTTAGCTTGTGAATTTTTGACTTGTGCTTGTAATTTGTTTGGTTTAGTGTGCAGCTTACGTTTTATGCGAGGGAAAATCCCTGTGGACGAACTTCTTTTTGATCCTGAGATCGAGAGAACCGCAAGGAGGCTCAATAGCAAAACAAGACGTAGGAGGCAACAGGCTAGGCAACGCCAAGAGCAAGGAGAAAGTTCTTCAACCACAAATCCACACCCATTCGTACCAAACATGGAGCCACAACCACCACCACCGATTTCTACTCCATGTATCAACAGTCCAAGGAACACCGCTCAGTTTGCCAACCAAACTGGAAGGCAAGCTGAGATGAAGACGGGAACTCTGAATTTATTGTATGGGAGTCCATTCACCGGAATGGACCATGAAGACCCATTTGCTTTTCTCACAAAATTCTATGAGATAGCATTGGCTGCCGGAGTGGATCAGGCTCAGGAGCTTCCGTTGTTCAGACGTTTATTTCCTCACGCTTTGCTCGGTAAAGCAAAGGATTGGTATCTCGATCAAACACCTGCCGTAATGACAGATTGGAATGTGTTAGAGGAGAAATTCATTGAAAGATTTTTCTCTCATAACCGATTCATGGAATCAAAGACGGCCATCTCGGTGTTTTCTCAAGGAACCAGTGAATCGTTGAATGAAGCGTGGGAGAGATTCAAGTCCATGCTAAGGAAATGCAAAGGGCATGGATTTGATGAATTAACTCAAATCCATATCTTCAGAAATGGACTTCAACCAAACTGTAAGACGTTGTTGGATGCCACCTCGGGTGGCTCGTTGATGTCAAAGAGTGCCGAAGAAGCCACAAACATTATCAACCGTATGGCTTTGAATGATCTTCAAAGTCAAAGTCGTGGAAATTCTTTGAAGAAGGCGGGAGTGCTTGAGTTAGGGACGAATGATGCCATACTTGCCCAAAACAAGCTCATCTCACAACAAGTGGAACTTTTAACGCAACAAATCAAAGAGTTAAGAGAACCGTCAAAAGCTAAACAAATAGCTTGTTGTGAACTTTGTAAAGGTGAACATGACACTGGATTTTGTCCACCTCCCGGTTTTGACGAAGTAAATTACATGGCCAATCAACGGGACTATCAACCAAGACAACAACAACCTTATCAACCGCACCCTCAACAACAACAACAACAACAATTCCAAGGGAACCAAGGGTTCCAACCTAGAAGCAACTATTATCATAACCAAGGTTATGGAGGTGGTTCTTCTAGCCGTCAAAATCCTCCCCAAAATCCGTATCAATCTCAACAACCGCCGGTAGTCAATTCTAAATTGGAAGAGACATTGACGCAATTCATGCAAATGTCAATGGCCAATCAAAAGAGTAATGACGCGGCCATAAAAAATCTTGAAACTCAAGTTGGGCAACTTGCCAAGCAACTCGCTGAACAACAAACCGGTCCTTCTTTTTCGGCTAATACGCAAACAAATCCTAAGGAGCATTGTAAGGCGATTATGACGAGAAGTGGAAGGGAGTTGGGTAGTGAAAATGAAAAAAGAGTGGAGAGTGAAAAAAGAGAGAAAGAGAAGGAGATTGAGGAGGAAATAGTGGAAGAAAATGTTGACGGTGAAGTAGGAGTATGGAGTGATGAGGAAGTAGTTGAAAATAATAAAAATAATGGTGAAGTTGAACAAGAAAAAGGTGTGGAGATTGAGGAAAATAAAAATGATGAGGTGATAAGGGAGGTAGCGAAGAAGCCTAGATGGAAAAGTGCTAGAATTGCAAAGGGAAAGGAGGTAGTGAGCGCTACTCCGGTCCAAAATCTTCCTTACCCTCATGCCCCTTCCAAAAGGGAAAATGAACGGCATTACGCCCGGTTCATGGATATTTTTAAGCAATTACAAATAAACATTCCGTTTGCTGAAGCTTTGGAACAAATGCCAAAGTATGCCAAGTTCATGAAGGACATACTAACCAAAAAGCGGAGGTATACGGAACCGGAGACCATCGTCCTTGATGCGAGCTGTAGTGCCATCATTCAAAGGACGCTTCCTAAGAAAGAGGTTGATCCGGGAAGAGTTACATTGCCGGTTAAAATTGGTGATGTGTATGTCGGAAAGGGACTTATTGACTTGGGGTCGAGCATAAATCTTATACCTTTGTCAATAATCAAGAGGCTTGGCAACATCGAGATTAAGTCCATCCGAATGACATTACAATTGGCGGATAAGTCGACGACCCATCCTCATGGCGTAGCCCAAGATGTGTTGGTGAAGGTCGACAAATTCTTTTTCCCGGTGGATTTTATTGTAATTGATATGGAGGAAGATGATGATGCTCCGCTCATATTGGGCCGACCATTCATGAAGACCGCAAGAATGATGATTGATGTTGATGACGGTTTAATGAAGGTGCGTGTTCAAAATGAGGAGGTCACCTTTGATCTATTCGAGGCGATGAAGCATTCCAAGGATAGAAATGATAGCTTTCGCATCGATGCGATCGAAGACGCTATTATGGAAGTTTCAAAGCATATTCACGAGATATCTCCTATGGAGTTAGCTCTCGACGACTCATTGGAGGTTTTCACTGTTGAAGAGGAGCTAGCTCTTGAGGAATGTTTGAAGGAACTTGATAGCTTGGAAGACCTACAACCGTGGGAAGTAGAGGAAGAAAATTTGAAGAAGGAGGTAATTGACGAGAAAGCGCCAATTGAATTAAAAGAGTTACCTTCGACTTTGAAATATGTGTTCCTAGATGAGACCGAGGCAAAGCCGGTCATCATAAGCAACCTTTTGACAAAAGAAGAAGAAGCCCGTCTAATCATTGTGCTAAAAACCAATCAAGAAGCTATGGGTTGGACTCTTTCCGATCTTAAAGGAATTAGTCCATCCTATTGTATGCACAAGATTTTGATGGAGGAGGATTTCAAGCCGGTGGCTCAACCACAACGCCGCTTAAATCCTACAATGAAAGAGGTTGTAAGAAAGGAAGTGGTGAAGCTTTTGGATGCGGGAATGATTTACCCGATCTCGGATAGTCCGTGGGTTAGTCCCGTGCACGTGGTTCCGAAGAAGGGTGGAATGACCGTAATCCGTAATGACAAAGACGAATTGATCCCGACTAAAGTAGCAACGGGGTGGAGAATGTGTATAGATTATAGACGGTTGAATACCGCGACTCGTAAGGACCATTTTCCACTCCCATTTATGGATCAAATGCTTGAAAGACTATCGGGCCAACAATACTACTGTTTTTTAGACGGCTACTCCGGGTACAACCAAATCGCGGTTGACCCGGTTGATCATGAGAAGACGGCTTTCACGTGTCCGTTTGGAGTGTTCGCATACAGAAAAATGCCTTTTGGGCTTTGCAATGCGCCGGCGACATTCCAACGATGTGTCCAAGCTATTTTTGCCGATCTAATAGAGAAAACAATGGAAGTCTTCATGGATGACTTCTCGGTGTTTGGTGGGACGTTTAGTCTATGCTTGGCAAATTTGAAGACGGTGTTGGAAAGGTGTGTGAAGACTAATTTGGTGCTAAATTGGGAAAAGTGTCACTTTATGGTGACCGAGGGGATTGTGCTAGGCCACAAAGTCTCTAAAAGGGGGCTTGAAGTGGATAGAGCTAAGGTTGATGTAATTGAAAAATTACCCCCTCCGGTCAATGTGAAGGGCATCCGTAGTTTTTTGGGGCACGCGGGGTTCTACCGGCGCTTCATCAAGGACTTCTCAAAGGTGGCTAAACCTTTGAGCAATTTACTCGCCAAAGATCAGGTATTTCTCTTCACCGACGATTGTTTGCAAGCTTTCGAGGTTTTAAAAGAAAAATTGGTTACCGCTCCAATAATAGTCGCTCCCGATTGGAATGAAAATTTTGAACTAATGTGTGACGCGAGTGACTATGCCGTTGGAGCGGTACTTGGCCAAAGAAAGGACAAAACTTTTCATGCTATACATTATGCGAGTAAGGTTCTTAACGAGGCTCAAATAAATTATGCCACAACGGAAAAAGAACTACTCGCAATAGTGTATGCGCTAGAAAAGTTTAGGTCCTATCTTATAGGGTCTAAAGTCGTGGTGTACACCGACCACGCGGCGATTAAATATCTGCTGACCAAGCCGGATTCGAAGCAAAGGCTCATCCGTTGGATCCTCTTGTTACAAGAATTCGATGTCGAAATTAAAGACAAGAAGGGGTCGGAAAACTTGGTAGCGGATCATTTATCCCGCTTGGTGAATGTCGAGGTTACCGCATCTGAAAAGGAAATCTGGGAAGAATTTCCTGATGAAAAATTGTTTAAGGTTCAAGTTAGGCCATGGTTTGCAGACTTTGCAAACCACAAGGCTAGTGGTTGTGTGCCGGCCGACCTAACTTCGAACCAAAAGAGGAAGTTCCTTTCGGATGCGAAGTATTATGTTTGGGATGACCCATACTTGTTTAAGTTGGGTAGCGATAACCTGTTAAGGAGATGCGTAACTGGTGATGAAGCCCAAAGCATCCTTTGGCATTGTCACAACTCGCCTTATGGCGGACATTATAATGGGGTTAGAACGGCCACAAAAATTCTTCAATCGGGATTTTATTGGCCAACTATTTTCAAAGACGCACATACCCATGCGCAAAGTTGTGACAGTTGCCAAAGAAGTGGTGGGATAGGTAAGAGAGATGAGATGCCTCTCCAAAATATCCAAGAAGTGGAAGTGTTCGATTGTTGGGGCATAGATTTTGTTGGACCTTTCCCACCATCTTACGGGAATGAGTACATGCTTGTAGCTGTTGATTATGTCTCTAAGTGGGTTGAGGCGATTGCCTCACCTCGGGCGGATGCCAAAACGGTGATAAAATTTTTAAAGAAAAACATCTTTTCCCGTTTTGGAACCCCCCGAGTGTTGATAAGTGACGGAGGGTCACACTTTTGCAATGCACCTTTGGAAACAATTCTAAAACATTATGGTGTGTCGCATAGGGTGACAACTCCGTACCACCCTCAGGCTAACGGGCAAGCGGAGGTCTCTAATCTAGAGATTAAGAGAATCCTAGAAAAAACCGTGTCTAATTCTAAAAAAGAGTGGTCCCAAAAATTGGACGAAGCATTATGGGCCTACCGTACGGCCTTTAAAGCTCCAATTGGCCTAACTCCGTTTCAATTGGTATTTGGTAAAACTTGCCATTTGCCGGTTGAATTGGAGCACAAGGCCTTGTGGGCCCTAAAATTTCTAAATTTTGAACATGAGTTGGCCGGTAACAAAAGGAAAGTACAACTACTTGAGTTGGAGGAGATGCGCAATGCCGCATACCACTCAAGTTGGTTGTACAAGGAAAAAGCAAAGAAGTATCATGACAAGAAGATCCGTACCAAAGAATTTGTGCCCGGACAATTGGTCCTATTGTTCAACTCCCGGTTGAAGTTGTTTCCCGGGAAGTTGAAATCGAAATGGTCCGGGCCATTTCGGGTGAAAGAAGTAAAAGAGTACGGGGCCATTATCATTGAAGACATGGACGAGAAAGACAGTTGGACCGTGAACGGCCAACGATTGAAAGTGTATCTCGGCGGTCATGTGGATCGCGAGAGTTGTGCTCAGCCGCTCGATGCTCCCCTGTGAGCATCGCACCGTCGAGCTTAGCCGACGTTAAACAAGCGCTAGTTGGGAGGCACCCCAACATTGTAAGTATTTATTGTTTTATGTATCATGTTGAATTCTGTTACAGTGTGCGAAACAAGGCTGGATGACTTGCAAGTGCTGCATTTGCAAATGCATTTGCTGTCATGCTCGCTTGCAGCTCGCTAGGCGAGGCAGAAGCGAGCATGCTCGCAAGCTGCTCGCTAGGCGAGGCAGCAGCGAGCGCTGCAGTACTGTTTTCTATTTAAACACTTCAGCAGAGCCATTTTGCCCTACCTTCAAAAATTTGTCTGAACGGCTCTGCTGAGGATTTCGTGCGTGGTTTCTCAAACTCCCTCTGTTGCATCTTTATCACCGACACGTGCTTCTTTCGCCAATTGCAAACTCTCCCCACTTCTCTTTTCCAAATCCGTTTACCAAGGTTTGCCCCACTTCTTTTTCTTTTTGTTTACTCTTAAATTCCAAATATGCATAGCAAATAGGATAAATTTGGTATGGGAAACATGGAGGTTGCATGAGATATTGTGGAGTTTGCAATGTTAGGTCGTTTAGGTTTTCAAATTGGGGATTTCATCTATTTTAGGTTTTGCATGCAATTAGCCAATCCCCAATAGCATAGAACGACTCATTGTCATTAGAAATCATTAGGTTTCTGTGTAGGAACCATAGAGTACGGGTATTGGGAGAAACATCTTTGAAAATGCAGAAAATCCCAAAACCCGTAAGGTTCGCTAGCAGCTCGCTAGGCGACCTGGGGCGAACGTTCGCTGCAACTTCGCTAGGCGAAGCAGCAGCGAACATGACAGTATTTTGAATTTTGTTTTAATGGCTAATCTGTTTGTTGGTGTGTATTGTTTCTTTGTATATTTTGCAGAATGGAGTCTAGATCTGGAGCTGGTAAGAAGAGAAAAGGAGATGCAACTACTTCCAGGACCGTGCCGATTCAATTCGACCACGACAAGTTTGTAGGCCCGAAACAAGCGGCACGTTACATCGCTTTGGAGAAGCGAAAAATCCTTCCTGAGAGGCGTTTTCTGATCAACCCGCAGGGCACTTACCGAACTTTCGCCGGGTTGATAGACGCCAAGAAGTGGGATAGGTTGATAAGTCCCTTGGAGCATTATGACATTGGTACAGTGCGGGAGTTTTATGCTAACGCACTGCCCGACGACGACGAGCCCTTCACTTGGGTTTCTAGAGTTGCCGGGCGTACTATTCCTTTTGACCGGGATGCGATCAACAGAATCCTAGGGGAACCGCTCCAGCTGGGAGCTGATCAGAGAGACCAGTACCACACCGACCTCAGACTTCATCGAGACGTCGCTGCCATTACCACCGACCTGCTTTTGGCTGGGAGATCGGTTGAGCCAAACCCATCTGGGGTTCCTGTGAGATATCACCGGGAGGACATGACTCCCATGGCTCAGCTGATTCTACTTCTGGTTTTAACCAACATCCAACCCAAATCACACACCTCTACTGTGCCGTAGCCCAGATGTGTTGGTGAAGGTCGACAAATTCTTTTTCCCGGTGGATTTTATTGTAATTGATATGGAGGAAGATGATGATGCTCCGCTCATATTGGGCCGACCATTCATGAAGACCGCAAGAATGATGATTGATGTTGATGACGGTTTAATGAAGGTGCGTGTTCAAAATGAGGAGGTCACCTTTGATCTATTCGAGGCGATGAAGCATTCCAAGGATAGAAATGATAGCTTTCGCATCGATGCGATCGAAGACGCTATTATGGAAGTTTCAAAGCATATTCACGAGATATCTCCTATGGAGTTAGCTCTCGACGACTCATTGGAGGTTTTCACTGTTGAAGAGGAGCTAGCTCTTGAGGAATGTTTGAAGGAACTTGATAGCTTGGAAGACCTACAACCGTGGGAAGTAGAGGAAGAAAATTTGAAGAAGGAGGTAATTGACGAGAAAGCGCCAATTGAATTAAAAGAGTTACCTTCGACTTTGAAATATGTGTTCCTAGATGAGACCGAGGCAAAGCCGGTCATCATAAGCAACCTTTTGACAAAAGAAGAAGAAGCCCGTCTAATCATTGTGCTAAAAACCAATCAAGAAGCTATGGGTTGGACTCTTTCCGATCTTAAAGGAATTAGTCCATCCTATTGTATGCACAAGATTTTGATGGAGGAGGATTTCAAGCCGGTGGCTCAACCACAACGCCGCTTAAATCCTACAATGAAAGAGGTTGTAAGAAAGGAAGTGGTGAAGCTTTTGGATGCGGGAATGATTTACCCGATCTCGGATAGTCCGTGGGTTAGTCCCGTGCACGTGGTTCCGAAGAAGGGTGGAATGACCGTAATCCGTAATGACAAAGACGAATTGATCCCGACTAAAGTAGCAACGGGGTGGAGAATGTGTATAGATTATAGACGGTTGAATACCGCGACTCGTAAGGACCATTTTCCACTCCCATTTATGGATCAAATGCTTGAAAGACTATCGGGCCAACAATACTACTGTTTTTTAGACGGCTACTCCGGGTACAACCAAATCGCGGTTGACCCGGTTGATCATGAGAAGACGGCTTTCACGTGTCCGTTTGGAGTGTTCGCATACAGAAAAATGCCTTTTGGGCTTTGCAATGCGCCGGCGACATTCCAACGATGTGTCCAAGCTATTTTTGCCGATCTAATAGAGAAAACAATGGAAGTCTTCATGGATGACTTCTCGGTGTTTGGTGGGACGTTTAGTCTATGCTTGGCAAATTTGAAGACGGTGTTGGAAAGGTGTGTGAAGACTAATTTGGTGCTAAATTGGGAAAAGTGTCACTTTATGGTGACCGAGGGGATTGTGCTAGGCCACAAAGTCTCTAAAAGGGGGCTTGAAGTGGATAGAGCTAAGGTTGATGTAATTGAAAAATTACCCCCTCCGGTCAATGTGAAGGGCATCCGTAGTTTTTTGGGGCACGCGGGGTTCTACCGGCGCTTCATCAAGGACTTCTCAAAGGTGGCTAAACCTTTGAGCAATTTACTCGCCAAAGATCAGGTATTTCTCTTCACCGACGATTGTTTGCAAGCTTTCGAGGTTTTAAAAGAAAAATTGGTTACCGCTCCAATAATAGTCGCTCCCGATTGGAATGAAAATTTTGAACTAATGTGTGACGCGAGTGACTATGCCGTTGGAGCGGTACTTGGCCAAAGAAAGGACAAAACTTTTCATGCTATACATTATGCGAGTAAGGTTCTTAACGAGGCTCAAATAAATTATGCCACAACGGAAAAAGAACTACTCGCAATAGTGTATGCGCTAGAAAAGTTTAGGTCCTATCTTATAGGGTCTAAAGTCGTGGTGTACACCGACCACGCGGCGATTAAATATCTGCTGACCAAGCCGGATTCGAAGCAAAGGCTCATCCGTTGGATCCTCTTGTTACAAGAATTCGATGTCGAAATTAAAGACAAGAAGGGGTCGGAAAACTTGGTAGCGGATCATTTATCCCGCTTGGTGAATGTCGAGGTTACCGCATCTGAAAAGGAAATCCGGGAAGAATTTCCTGATGAAAAATTGTTTAAGGTTCAAGTTAGGCCGTGGTTTGCAGACTTTGCAAACCACAAGGCTAGTGGTTGTGTGCCGGCCGACCTAACTTCGAACCAAAAGAGGAAGTTCCTTTCGGATGCGAAGTATTATGTTTGGGATGACCCATACTTGTTTAAGTTGGGTAGCGATAACCTGTTAAGGAGATGCGTAACTGGTGATGAAGCCCAAAGCATCCTTTGGCATTGTCACAACTCGCCTTATGGCGGACATTATAATGGGGTTAGAACGGCCACAAAAATTCTTCAATCGGGATTTTATTGGCCAACTATTTTCAAAGACGCACATACCCATGCGCAAAGTTGTGACAGTTGCCAAAGAAGTGGTGGGATAGGTAAGAGAGATGAGATGCCTCTCCAAAATATCCAAGAAGTGGAAGTGTTCGATTGTTGGGGCATAGATTTTGTTGGACCTTTCCCACCATCTTACGGGAATGAGTACATGCTTGTAGCTGTTGATTATGTCTCTAAGTGGGTTGAGGCGATTGCCTCACCTCGGGCGGATGCCAAAACGGTGATAAATTTTTTAAAGAAAAACATCTTTTCCCGTTTTGGAACCCCCCGAGTGTTGATAAGTGACGGAGGGTCACACTTTTGCAATGCACCTTTGGAAACAATTCTAAAACATTATGGTGTGTCGCATAGGGTGACAACTCCGTACCACCCTCAGGCTAACGGGCAAGCGGAGGTCTCTAATCTAGAGATTAAGAGAATCCTAGAAAAAACCGTGTCTAATTCTAAAAAAGAGTGGTCCCAAAAATTGGACGAAGCATTATGGGCCTACCGTACGGCCTTTAAAGCTCCAATTGGCCTAACTCCGTTTCAATTGGTATTTGGTAAAACTTGCCATTTGCCGGTTGAATTGGAGCACAAGGCCTTGTGGGCCCTAAAATTTCTAAATTTTGAACATGAGTTGGCCGGTAACAAAAGGAAAGTACAACTACTTGAGTTGGAGGAGATGCGCAATGCCGCATACCACTCAAGTTGGTTGTACAAGGAAAAAGCAAAGAAGTATCATGACAAGAAGATCCGTACCAAAGAATTTGTGCCCGGACAATTGGTCCTATTGTTCAACTCCCGGTTGAAGTTGTTTCCCGGGAAGTTGAAATCGAAATGGTCCGGGCCATTTCGGGTGAAAGAAGTAAAAGAGTACGGGGCCATTATCATTGAAGACATGGACGAGAAAGACAGTTGGACCGTGAACGGCCAACGATTGAAAGTGTATCTCGGCGGTCATGTGGATCGCGAGAGTTGTGCTCAGCCGCTCGATGCTCCCCTGTGAGCATCGCACCGTCGAGCTTAGCCGACGTTAAACAAGCGCTAGTTGGGAGGCACCCCAACATTGTAAGTATTTATTGTTTTATGTATCATGTTGAATTCTGTTACAGTGTGCGAAACAAGGCTGGATGACTTGCAAGTGCTGCATTTGCAAATGCATTTGCTGTCATGCTCGCTTGCAGCTCGCTAGGCGAGGCAGAAGCGAGCATGCTCGCAAGCTGCTCGCTAGGCGAGGCAGCAGCGAGCGCTGCAGTACTGTTTTCTATTTAAACACTTCAGCAGAGCCATTTTGCCCTACCTTCAAAAATTTGTCTGAACGGCTCTGCTGAGGATTTCGTGCGTGGTTTCTCAAACTCCCTCTGTTGCATCTTTATCACCGACACGTGCTTCTTTCGCCAATTGCAAACTCTCCCCACTTCTCTTTTCCAAATCCGTTTACCAAAGGTTTGCCCCACTTCTTTTTCTTTTTGTTTACTCTTAAATTCCAAATATGCATAGCAAATAGGATAAATTTGGTATGGGAAACATGGAGGTTGCATGAGATATTGTGGAGTTTGCAATGTTAGGTCGTTTAGGTTTTCAAATTGGGGATTTCATCTATTTTAGGTTTTGCATGCAATTAGCCAATCCCCAATAGCATAGAACGACTCATTGTCATTAGAAATCATTAGGTTCTGTGTAGGAACCATAGAGTACGGGTATTGGGAGAAACATCTTTGAAAATGCAGAAAATCCCAAAACCCGTAAGGTTCGCTAGCAGCTCGCTAGGCGACCTGGGGCGAACGTTCGCTGCAACTTCGCTAGGCGAAGCAGCAGCGAACATGACAGTATTTTGAATTTTGTTTTAATGGCTAATCTGTTTGTTGGTGTGTATTGTTTCTTTGTATATTTTGCAGAATGGAGTCTAGATCTGGAGCTGGTAAGAAGAGAAAAGGAGATGCAACTACTTCCAGGACCGTGCCGATTCAATTCGACCACGACAAGTTTGTAGGCCCGAAACAAGCGGCACGTTACATCGCTTTGGAGAAGCGAAAAATCCTTCCTGAGAGGCGTTTTCTGATCAACCCGCAGGGCACTTACCGAACTTTCGCCGGGTTGATAGACGCCAAGAAGTGGGATAGGTTGATAAGTCCCTTGGAGCATTATGACATTGGTACAGTGCGGGAGTTTTATGCTAACGCACTGCCCGACGACGACGAGCCCTTCACTTGGGTTTCTAGAGTTGCCGGGCGTACTATTCCTTTTGACCGGGATGCGATCAACAGAATCCTAGGGGAACCGCTCCAGCTGGGAGCTGATCAGAGAGACCAGTACCACACCGACCTCAGACTTCATCGAGACGTCGCTGCCATTACCACCGACCTGCTTTTGGCTGGGAGATCGGTTGAGCCAAACCCATCTGGGGTTCCTGTGAGATATCACCGGGAGGACATGACTCCCATGGCTCAGCTGATTCTACTTCTGGTTTTAACCAACATCCAACCCAAATCACACACCTCTACTGTGCCGATCCCAGTGGCACATTTAGTCCATTCCATCCTCACTAATGTTGAGATTGATGTGGCGAGGATAATCGCCAATGAGCTGAAGACTGTGGTTGAGAGTGGGCTGAAATCGGGGGCTCGTGTGAATTGCCCACTGGCCTTCCCGTGTTTGATTATGAGCTTATGTATTCAGGCTAGGGTGAGACTTCCGTCTCGTGGACAGGTTAGGATCCCGGCTCCAATTGATGATCGGTATGTAGCTAAGTATTGTAGAGCTAAGACTACCGCTGGCAGTGCGGCCTCGGGAAGTACTCGGGCTGCTGATGGTCCTAGTGCTTCTTCTCCCGGACTTGATCCGTACCTGAGGGCTGTTTGTGACTACAGTTTTGAGTGGATGGCAGCATTCCAACGAGCTATGATTGACATGCACAACAGTATGCAGAGGTTGGAGCTGCAAGGTAATGACCCCTCCGGTGCTCGAGCATTGTTAGCGCGTGAGCAGTTTATGCTCAACGCTAATTGGCCTGTGGACAGGCCAGTCTATGGTGAGGGGGAGGGAGCTGAAGCTGATGATGAGGATATTGATGATGAGGCTACCGGTTCTGAAGCCGGTAGTGAAGAGGAGTCTTGAGCCCTTTGTGGGTTAAGTTTTTGAGTATTTGTATTTCAGTTTTTATTATGTCATTTTTATTTGTACTTTCGAATTTTGTATTTTGACCATGGGTTGTACTATTGGGGTGTTTTGTCCCCCACGAACAAAATTTTATTTTTCAGTTAATGTTATTTATGTTTGTTGTTAATTTTGTGTGTTTAATAAATTTTTGGTTGAATGAGTGGCAAACCCTTTTAGATTGGTTGCTCCTCAAGAAGTACCCAATGAAGGTGCATCCGAGCTTGGATGGCAATGATAAGAATAACAAGTGAATGAAGCTAAGGTACATGGTTACCGTCGGCTAGAATTTTAGAATGCATTAGGAACTTTACTCTTTTTGGTAAATTGAATATTGTCTTTGTGCAACATAATTGAATGAATGTTTCATCTAGAACCTAAAACCACAAAGTGTGAGGAAACCTCCATTGTTCACTTAAATGCTGGATTCTAATAAGTTTTGTTGATTCATGTGATTCATTATTTGTCTGTTATTATTGTGAAATTGTGGAAGCAATTAGAAATGATCAAGGCACTTGTTTTCTTTCGAGCACAACTACATCCAAAAACAACTTACCTGTGAGCAGAGAGAGTATTTGTTAACCCCTTTGAGCCTAAACAGTTGAATCTCGGCTTGAAATAAAGCGAGATCTCAAAAATCTTTTTTTTTTACAACCCGGAAAATATTGATTATTGTTCTTTTGCCGTAAAAAGGTAAGAGCATTCACTTAGGGTGTGGAAGAAATAAGTTGGGGAGAACGAAAAAGAATTGGTAAGCACCACAACTCTTGAAAAAGAAAAGAAAAACCGAGCAAGCATAGAAAAATATATGTATAGAAAATATAGAAAAGAAACATCTGTTTTGTACATTTGATGTGAAAGAAAAGAACAAAAATATAAAGAATGAAAATGAATGCTTGCTTGGAAGAAAAATAGTGAAAAATAAGAGTTGAGTTGTGGAATATGTGTTGTGAAGGTTACAAATAAGAAACAGATGAAACAAGTCGAGTAGTGTGAATAATACTGTGAATGTCTCTTTTGCATCGGCACTTTCGTTTCAATAGCCTTAGAAATGACCCTTGTTTGTTAACCTAACCAAGCTTCAACCGAAAAGCCCTTAGTGATCTTTATGCTTCCACAGTAGCATTTTTAATTGATTAGACATTGTATGAATCTGTTTGATTTCTTCATTATTTGTTAGAGAGTGAGATTAGTCCCGCGGTTGCAAACGCGCAAAATCTTCATTCCTTATTCGAAGAGGAGAGATAGGATGATTCATTCAGAAGAGTATTGTTGTAGATAGATAAATATTTTGCATTGCTATTTAAGTTTAAGTTCCTAGGTATTATTTTATTCAAACCGTTGGGAACTTGTATATGCGAATTTCGCTTGTGTTTGAGCCGTTTATCCAACTTCGGAGAAACCGTTTCTTTATGCAAATCCTCTTGTCTTTCAAGAGGCATACTTTGCTTGAGGACAAGCAAGAATCTAGTTGGGGAGAGTTGTTAGATGCCCAAAAGTGCTTATTCGAGCTATCATATGTGGGCATCTTTCACTCTTTTGCCTTGCTAAAATTGTCAAAATCACATTTATTTTACATGGAATGCGTACATTGATAAACAAGCTTGGTGCCTTTGATGTGTTTGTTATTGTGCAGGAAAGGCATGAATTAATTGATAATAAAGACACAAGAGAATTGGCAAAGGAACCAAAGCAAAGGAGCATTTCATCTGCCTGCTCGCTAGGCGAGGCTGTGGCGAAGAATGGGTTCGCTAGGCGAGCTCCTGGCGAACAACTCCAGTAAATTAGCAAATTAATTCGCTAGGCGAGCTCATGGCGAAGTCTGCAGCGAATTCATTCTGTTTTGGTGAAAAAGTGCAGCCAGCACTCACTCGCTAGGCGAGGCTCTAGCGAGTCCCCAGCGAGCATTCCAGTAGCAAAACCTCTCAACCTCGCTGGGGGCGAGCTTGAAGCGTTTCCTTCGCTAGGCGAAGGTATGTTCGCTAGGCGAACATGACAGTTTAGCAGGCCCTGTTTGCTCTGGGCGCAGGGGCTTTTTGTGCCCATTTTAGGACCTCGCTAGGCGAGCTATTATGCTCGCCTAGCGAACATGACAGTTCTGCACTTGTCTATAAGTAGCAGGTGCCACTTTTGGGCACCATACCTCATTTTTACCAACTTTTCCATTTTTTGTACTTTCTCCTAGATATTTTACAGCATTGCTTTGTGGGAAATTTTATGCCCTAATTTCATTTCTCTTCATCTAGCAACCATCTTCCACAAAAAGAAGGTGGATTCCCATCCAACTTCGATTATTCGACTTGGATGTTGATCAACCCTCTTTCCTTACTTGCCGACCAAGCTACCATGAAAATGAGTAGCTAAGTCTTCCATTTGTCAAGGTTAGATATAGGTGATTGCTAGCTTTGTGTGTAAATGTAAGGATCCTCATATGTAAACTCTTTAACGGTAAATATATGATGAAAACTTTGTTTCTATTTAAAACTCTTTGTGTTGGTATTTGATCGAGAGATGTTTACCGATTCTTGACCTAGGTTTTCATCCAAACTTGTTTGTTAGCTAGAGATAGTAACGAATGATTTTGTTCACCATAAGGTTGAACCAAAACGTTGTCTTTTTGATAGATTGTGTTCGAGAGAAACAATGGATCAAAATGACAAAACTCACAATGGGTGTTCGAGAGAAACGCATTGAGAGGACTTTGTGAAATTATTTATCATCCAAAGGAGTTTATAAGATGATTGACCGAGCAAATACATGCAAAGCAAATGTAATCATTGAAACCTAACTTTGACAATATTTCTCATATTAATCAAAACGTAACTTTTACCGCAATTAATTACTTTGTATGCAAGATAACTTGATTAAAACCAAAACCCTAGTGTTACATTAAGTTAAGATTAATTCAACCATTGAACGGCAGTGATATCTTACAATCTCTGTGGATACGATAACAAAAACCCGACACTTAAAAACTGTCTCAACACAATCCTAATTGTTAATTTTCTTAGAACAAGAAAATGCTAGCACCGCGTTCCACTTTATACTCGTGTGGACTTCATAGAAATGATGGTATTTTCCACGTTCTTGATCAAAGTTTAAGCATACTTTAAGAGGTAACTATGAATCCTTATTTTGTGTTTGATTTGTAATTAATGGTTTAATCAATATCTGTTCATCGGGATTGTTTCGCCAAGAGAACAAATTTTTGAAAATTCCCTCTTAAACCTTTCTGAAAAACCATCTTAATATCATAACATTCATTAATTTATCATCATCAAAAGTGGATTTCAACACCTTACTAAAAATATCCTCTAGATTATGTTCAAACCCAAATATGGTCATCCACCTTGTTAGGAAGACAATATTTTTCAATTTCTTTCGTGTGAGCATCATCACACATTTGAAGAAAGCCTTCATCAACTCCTTCAATTTTCTTTCGCAACCTAAATCCACTATTATCATACCCCTAATCTTTTACTAAGCTACTACCTCAAATATATATATATATATATATATATATATATATATATATATATATATATATATATATATATATATATATATATATATATATATATATAATATATATATAATATATATATATATATATATATATATATATGAATCTTAACCCTCCACAATTATTTCAACACCTCCTATGTAAAACAAGAATTTTTCTTCAATAAAATTACCCCATGATGAAATATCAGATTGAATAGACCCACGTCTGCAATGAACTAAATAAATCACTCAGTAAATTAATTCACTTAGTCGTACAAAGTAAAGAAAGCCTATTTAATATCCCAACCACAATAAACGAACAATAAATTACAAAATAACAAATTTTACACTTACTTTTTACAAACACAAACATGTGGGCTCGGGACCTTATAAGATTTGCCTCCAATAGAAAATTGTAAGTTTAAGTAGTGCCTTAGAGGGGGGGTGAATGAGGCACTTAGACGATTTTCCGGATTTTTCACGGTTTATGACTTTTACTTTCTTGAGATGCTTATGTGATGAAAAACAGTAAAGTGCGGAAAGTAAAGAACACCACGATGTATAGTGGTTCCCCTCACAGATCGAGAGTACTCCACTCCCCTTTCAACATGAAAGAGAATTCACTATAATGTTAGATTCCTAGACAAGACACCTTAAGTTCTTTCTATCTAATTCTAACACACCAAGCACAATCCTCTTGGATTTACAATGTTTAAAGTCCAATCGAGACTCAATTTCTCACAAAAGGACCTCTTGTATCCACACACCGGATAACAAGGATAACACCTTACAAACTTATTCTTAACAATCCTAAAAATAAGTTGTAATCAAGAAATACAATTCTGAATTTTTGTAGAAGATAAAATAGTTGGAAGTTTGAAGTATATCAATTTATCAATTGATCTTCTCCTTTATAACACTCAATTCTCACAATAATTATACAAGTGTTCTTTGTATGGAATGAAACTATGATACTTAAAAAGAAGGTTTATGCAAGGTTTCACTCTTAAGAAAATTTGGAAGAACACTTAAAAATATGTGTAATTGATTTGAAATTTTTGCAAGGAGGTGAATTTGAAATCTGAAAAAAATGATGTATATATATTGTCTAAACACCTCCTCAAGTGGATGCAACTGCCCAAAGGATGCCATGGTTCATGGTAAAGAAAATAGAAAAGTCTCCATGAAGAGATGCACTGATTTTTTCCTCTGGGTCAGTGGTAATCGATTACCTTAATATGGGTAATCGGTTACTTACCTCCAACGTGCAAAAATATTTGAATTTTCACAGAGTAATCGATTACTTCAAAAAGGATAATCGATTACTTGTTTCCAACGTTCAAAAAATATTTGAATTTTACACAGAGTAATCGGTTATCATAAAATGGATAATCGATTACTTTGTCATAAATTTGAAAAATAGTTAAAAGAAAGAAGTGTTATGATTTGTTTGATGCATAAAAATACTTTCAATGATTATGGCATGGATGAGACATGTTTTGAACACTTGTATAAATATCTAGAGGTCAAGTGTTATACCTATCCATTTGAAAGATGATTCTTCATGAGTTTCATCGAGACTTGATCATTAGTTGAAAACTTCCTTCATGAGCTTGAATCTTGATCAATCCTTTTTGTTAATCAATCTTAGACTTGTAGAGAAGTTTGTTGTCATCAAATTATTTGAGAAGTCATGTCTTCACAATCTCCCCCTTTTTTATGATGACAACCCAAAAGAGTGAAGGTTCGATCCAAGCATGTTTCTTTAGCAAATGTTCCCCCTTAATTGATGCTCCCCCTTAATTTATGTTTTAAAGAGTCTTTTGAAATTTGCATTTTGTTAGAGAGAAACAGAAAACAAGGAAATAACACAGTAACAATTTCTTCTCCCCTTTGTCATTAACAAAAAGGGTGAAATAGGGAAACAAGTAATAACATGCAAACAACATATACTAAGCACCACATAACATAAAACATAATGCAAACATAACATAAGAAGGCCAATGGTCATAGCATAGTCTTAAAAGGAACTAAAAATGTACTAACTTGAAAAAACATAAACTAGTGAATATAAAAAAATGACCAACTTAATCACTTTTTGAAGGTTGGAGAGAGAGTATCAATGCTGAAGTAATTGACTTAAGTAAAAAGAGCACTTAACACAAACAATGCAAAAACTCACGTGTATTTAAAAATTTAAAAAAATTCTGGAAGGAACAGTGGTAATCGATTAATCTAAAGAGGGCAATCGGTTACACAATTTAAAAATTCGTGAGTGAGGTAAAAACATGCAGGGTAATCGATATGGAGTAATCGGTTACACAGATGCAAAAAGTTCATATACACATTTTAAAGAGAAATTTCACAAAATAAGAAAGATTAAGAACTTGTGTACCTTGGCCTCATTATAATGTATAATGAATAATTGTGAAAGATTTATATATCACCTTCATCCAAAATGCCAACTTCTCTTCAAATCTTATAAAATGGTTCTTTTGCGAGTGGTTTTGTGAAAATGTCCGCCAGTTGATTATGAGTATCGACAAAGGTAACTTTGACATCGCCTTTAAGCACATGATCACGAAGAAAATGGTGTTGAATGCCTATGTGTTTGGTTCTTGAGTGCATGACCGGATTCTTTGTGATACTAATCGCACTTGTGTTGTCGCATCGGAGTGGTATGCATCCAAGATCGATTCCATAGTCACTTAATTGTTGCTTTAGCCAAAGATTCTGTGCACAACAACTACCCGCTGCTATGTATTCTGCTTCAGCCGTACTAAGAGCAACACATGCTTGTTTCTTACATGACCATGAGACTAACGCATTACCAAGGATGTGACACGTTCCACTAGTACTTTTTCTATCTGTTTTACAACCTGCATAATCCGCGTCAGAATAACCAATTAACTTACAAACACTACCTTTTGGATACCATAAGCCAACGTTGGTTGTTCCTTTGAGATACTTCATGATTCTTTTGACCGCCGTGAGATGTGACTCCTTTGGATTTGCTTGGAAGTGAGCACATAAACACACGCTAAACATTATGTCAGGACGGCTTGCCGTCAAATATAATAAAGAACCAATCATACCTCGATACTTCGTAATATCAATTGACACATCTGATTCGTCTTGATCAACATAGGTTCCGGAGCCCATTGGTGTTGACATTGCTTTACAACCATCCATTTCAAATCTCTTTAACAACTCTTTGCAATACTTTGATTGGTTGATAAAGATTCCATCTTTTAGTTGCTTGATTTGTAATCCAAGGAAATAGTTCATCTTTCCCATCATAGACATTTCAAATTCACCTTGTATTATCAACGCAAATTCTTCACATAGTTCTTTGTTGGTTAAACCGAAGATTATGTCGTCTGCGTAGACTTGAATAAGTAAGGTGTTCCCTTTTATCTTCTTGATAAATAAAGTCTTGTCTACCTTGCCTTTTTTAAAACCTTTTTCACATAGAAAATTACTTAGACGATCATACCAGGCCCTTAGTGCTTGTTTTAATCCATAGAGCGCTTTCTTCAATTTGTATACATGTGAAGGATGCTTGAAGTCTTCAAAGCCCGGGGGTTATTTGACATAGACTTCTTCATTGATGTATCCGTTCAAGAAGGCGATTTTGACGTCCATTTGAAATAACTGAAAATTCACTGAACATGCGTAAGCAAGTAATAAACGAATAACTTCTAACCTTGCACCCGGAGCGAAGGTTTCTTCAAAGTCGATTCCTTCTTCTTGATTATACCTTTGAGCGACCAATCTTTCTTTATTTCGAACAATTATTCCATTTTCATCAAGTTTGTTCTTAAACACCCATCTTGTTCCAATGATGTGCTTACCACTTGGTCTAGAAACCAGTTCCCAAACTTGATTTTCATGCATAGCAACAATCCATTGATCATCTCCTAGAGCTTCATCAATTTTAGAGGGTTCTATTTGCGAAACGAACGCCATGTTTAAGCATGCATCCTTGAGATTCAATCTTGTAGCAACACCTTGACTAATGTCACCAATTACTTTGTCAATAGGATGATCTTTATGAGTCCTTCATTCCTTAGGTAGATCATTTTCATTTGACTCTAGTTGAATCGGTTCTTCTTGATTCTTATTTGAAGTATCTTCTTTAGGAATTTCTACAAAATCATCATCATCACAAATAACAATTTCCTCTTTCGAGGGGTTAGATTCGTCAAACTTAACATGCATAGATTCTTCTATATTTAAAGTTCTTTTATTATAAATTCTATATGCTTTACTTGTAAGAGAATAACCAAGAAAAATACCTTCATCCGATTTTTCGTCGAACTTACCAAGGTTGTCTTTGTCATTGTTAAGGACAAAGCACTTGCATCCAAAGATATGAAACAAAGCAATGTTGGGTTTCCTTCCTTTTAAGAGTTCATATGGAGTCTTCTTTAGGATAGGTCTTATGTTAACTCTATTGCTTACAAAACATGTCGTGCTAACCGCATCCGCCCAAAAATACTTAGAAAGATTTGAGTTGCTAAGCATTATTCTTGAAAGTTCCACCAATGACCTATTCTTTCTTTCAACTACTCCATTTTGTTGAGGAGTTCTTGGAGCAGAGAAGTTGTGAAATATTCCTTGATCTTCACAAAAGTCTTCAAAAGAGGTATTTTGGAATTCTCCACCATGATCGCTTCTTATGGAGGCAATTGTTAATGATTTCTCATTTTGAATTTTCTTTTCATACTTCTTGAATGCTTTGAATGCATCACTTTTCTGCACTAAAAAGAATGTCCAAGTATATCTAGAATAATCATCAACAATAACTAGAGCATATAAGTTACCTCCGAAGCTTCTTGTTCTTGATGGACCAAATAAGTCCATATGTAACAATTATAGTGGCCTAGAAGTGGACACCACATTCTTGGATGTGAAAGTTGATTTGGTTTGTTTCCCCTTTTGACAAGCATCGCAAAGTCTATCTTTGATGAATTTTATCTTTGGAAATCCAATGATAAAGTCATGTTTTACTAACTTATTCAAGTGCTCCATGTGAATATGAGCAAATCTCTTATGCCATAACCATGAGTCATTGTTATTTGCCACAAGACACTTAACCTTCAAAGAAACATCATCAAGGGAAATCATGAAAATATTATTAATTCGCTTACCTATAAGCATTACCTCTTGTGTGACTTCGTCTTCAATTAAACATTCATCTTTTGTGAAGCTTAATTTGAATCCTTTGTCACAAAGTTGGCTTATGCTTAAGAGGTTATGCTTTAGTCCTTCGACATATAGCACATCTTCGATGGATATGAAATTTGGTGCACCTACTTTGCCTATGCCAAGAATTCTTCCTTTTTTGTTATCTCCATAAGTAACATAACTCTTGGCCTTAAGCTTTAGATCAGAAAATTTGTGCACATCACCGGTCATATGCTTGGAGCACCCACTATCCAAATACCAAAGATTTGATGTGGCCTTCAAGCATACCTACAAGACAAAGTTAAGTTTTGTTAGGTACCCAAATTGCTTTAGGTCCTTTATAATTAGTACCTTTCTCAACCCATACATAATGCCCCTTTGCTACACTAAACTTTCTAATATAGCAAGCATTAGGTGTATGGCCAATAATACCACAATAAAAATAAGTTGGTTCAAAATTGCTTTTATGTCTAGGAACATAGGACTTTTTCTTTGTAAACTTTTTCTTTTTAGGATGTTGATGCACAACTTTTGGTGTGTTGACTCTTTCTTTTGGAGATTGATCCTTACGCCTAACAAAGATAGTTTTATTTGAACTTGGTTTAGAAATTTTGGAGTAACTAAGTCCACTTTTGTCATTTGAGTACTTTGTTGGCTAAGAACCCCTTCCAAACAAATTTGTCCTTTTTCATACCTTTCAAGGACTCTTTTAATTTGGACAATATGGAAAGAGAGAGACTCACACTCTAGACATACAAAATTCTTCTTTTCACTAATCATCTTTTGTTTTCATTTTCAAAACTTTCAATCTTTTCTTCCAAGGAAGAAATTTGTTTCTTTTGAGATGATATAGTTTTATAAAAAAATTTGCATTCATTTAACAATTCATTAATTGCATCTTGTGCATCATCATCAAAAAGATAAAAATTATTACTAACCTCTTCTTCATCATCGAAATGATGAGAAGCCATTAGCGCCAAGTTTGCACATTCCTCGCTATCCGATCCGGATGAAGAACTAATTTCATTGTCCTCCCTTGCAAGATATGCCTTTTTATTCTTGAAATCCTTATTGTTCTTGAATCCTCCTTTCTTTGAAAGTTTAGGACATTTCGCCTTTGTGTGGCCTTGCTTTCCACATTCGTAGCATGTTACATCTTGCGTAGATGTGGTGGCCTCCTTTTTCCTGAAATGTCTATTCTTTTTAGCGTTAAAGGATTTATCATTTTTGTTAAAGAACTTACCAAGCCTTTTAACAAGGAGCATGAAATTCTCATCTTCCTCCAATGCGTCATCATCTTTATCTTTTTTTGAGTCTACCTTCAAGGCAATCCCTTTAGATTTCTTTTCTTGACTTTCATGTTTCTCAAGCCTACCAAGTTCTAACTCATGTTCTTGAAGTTTGCCAAAGAGTGATGCAGACGTCATTGTTGAAAGACTTTTCTTTTCGGAGATAGCCGTCACCTTCGGTTGCCATTCTCGAGTCAATGATCTTAGTACTTTAATATTGAGATCATCATTTGTAAATGTTTTTCCGAGAGCAATCAAGTGGTTAGTCAAGTGAACAAATATCTTTTGTAGCACCACGATGGATTCTCCGGGCAGCATTCTAAACATCTCATATTCTTGACTTAATGTATTCAACATTGATCTCTTTACTTCGGCGGTGCCTTCATGTGTCTCCACTAAGGTGTCCCATATTTGTTTTGCTGACTTGCATTGAGATATGCGGAAGAACTCGTCCATGCTTAAAGCACTTTGAAGAATGTTTATTGCTTTCTTTTCATTTAAGATTTTTTTTCTTATCATCTTCATCATACGAACTCTTTATCTTTGGAGTACCAACGTCATTGACCACACTCATAGGATTATGCGGACCATCTTCAACGGCTTCCCATATGCCTTCTCCTTGGGCTTCTAGATGTGCCTTCATAAGGATCTTCCAAAAATCAAAATATTCTCCAGAGAACAGTGGTGGTTTGTTACTACTTCCACCGTCTTTAAAAACCGGATTCGTGCTTGCGGAAGCCATGTGGATCTTTTAGGAACAGGTTACCTATAACCTGCTCTGATGCCAATTGTAAGTTTAAGGAGTGCCTTAGAGGGGGGGTGAATGAGGCACTTAGACGATTTTCCGGATTTTTCACAGTTTATGACTTTTACTTTCTTGAGATGCTTATGTGATGAAAAGCGGTTAAGTGCAGAAAGTAAAGAACACCACGATGTATAGTGGTTCCCCTCACAGATCGAGAGTACTCCACTCCCCTTTCAACATGAAAGAGAATTCACTATAATGTTAGATTCCTAGACAAGACACCTTAAGGTCTTTCTATTTAATTCTAACACACCAAGAACAATCCTCTTGGATTTACAATGTTTAAAGTCCAATCGAGACTCAATTTCTCACAAAAGGACCTCTTGTATCCACACACCGGATAACAAGGATAACACCTTACAAACTTATTCTTAACAATCCTAAAAATAAGTTGTAATCAAGAAATACAATTCTGAATTTTTGTAGAAGATGAAATAGTTGGAAGTTTGAAGTATATCAATTTATCAATTGATCTTCTCCTTTATAACACTCAATTCTCACAATAATTATACAAGTGTTCTTTGTATGGAATGAAACTATGATGATTAAAAAGAAGGTTTATGCAAGGTTTCACTCTTAAGAAAATTTGGAAGAACACTTAAAAATGTGTGTAATTGATTTGAAATTTTTGCGAGGTGAATTTGAAATCTAAAAAAAAATGATGTATATATATTGTCTAAACACCTCCTCAAGTGGATGCAACTTCCCAAAGGATGCCATGGTTCATGGTAAAGAAAATAGAAAAGTTTCCATGAAGAGATGCACTGATTTTTGCCTCTGGGTCAGTGGTAATCGATTACCTTAATATGGGTAATCGGTTACTTGCCTCCAACGTGCAAAAATATTTGAATTTTCACAGAGTAATCGATTACTTCAAAAAGGATAATCAATTACTTGTTTCCAACGTTCAAAAAATATTTGAATTTTACACAGAGTAATCGGTTATCATAAAATGGATAATCGATTACTTTGTCATAAATTTGAAAAATAGTTAAAAGAAAGAAGTGTTATGATTTTTTTGATGCATAAAAATACTTTCAATGATTATGGCATGGATGAGACATGTTTTGAACACTTGTATAAATATCTAGAGGTCAAGTGTTATACCTATCCATTTGAAAGATGATTCTTCATGAGTTTCATCGAGACTTGATCATTAGTTGAAAACTTCCTTTATGAGCTTGAATCTTGATCAATCCTTTTTGTTAATCAATCTTAGACTTGTAGAGAAGTTTGTCGTCATCAAAACATTTGAGAAGTCATTCTTCACAAAAATAAAATATAATTTTATGCCTTTATTGTAAGAACGCAAAAACAACATCAAGCAATGTTGATAAAGTGTGGTGAGCAAGAAGAGAAACAAGAAAGTTTTAGATAATAACAACAATGAATATGAATTCATATTGGTGATGAAGAAGCTACACTCGAGTTACATGGGTGAATATGAAAGGTTTTGACATGAATTTGAGATTCTAGAAAATTAAGGTTCAATTGATTAGTCCGACAATATTAATCATACTATGTTTATTATTATTTTTTAGTTTAATAAAATTATTTGTTACCTGTATTTGTACATTTTTTTATGGATAACACTCAACAATTTTTTTTATTTTAAGTAAAAGTGGATGCAAAAATCAGCACCAGTCAATAGATTAAAAGAAGAAATAGTACAAACAAACTGATGGGTCATAAAACTAAACTCAGCACAACTAAAAAGCAAACAAAACATAAAAGAAAATCTGAATACAAGAACTATCACTCATGCATCACGTGCACAATCCAACGAACTTATGTACGGGTGCAAAATCAAATTGCAAAAAAGTGTGAAACGTGAATTGGATAGCACCAAACTCATATTTAAAAATTGATAAATAAACTCGACCGCTAACACAGTAATAAATTCATTAACCAATAACTCACTAAAAAATTGCAGCGAGTCATCACGATCATTTCTGGTCAAATAAAGTTGAGACAACAAAACAAAAGATGAAGAAAAAAAGAAATTCATCTTAGTTAGGTGTCTGAAAAGCTTAATGGAAAACACAAATAAAACAACAAGCACTATAACAACCATATCAAACAAAATAAAACTAGATTTGAAATAGTACCAACGTCAGAAAAGCCTCAAAACTTCCGCAAGTCAAAGCTCCCAAAACTCACCAAAATGAAGCTAAAAGTCATGTCATGGAGGGAGGAAGGACGTCAGACTACTTCCAAAAATGAAATTTACCGAAGCTATATCGAAAAACCATCGGAAAAATGACCATCGAAAAATTGTGGTGGTGCGGGTGGTAAACACCGACCATCACATCACCAGATAATGTTGTTACATTTTTTATTTGAGGGGAGGAAGACGTGTTTGTTGCTTCTCAAGATGAGGGAAAGAGCAATTAAAGAGAAAGAAGAGAGCTTCCCTCAAATAAATGACACCCAGCTTAAATTTAAGTGAAAAAAAATGATAACATATTCTTATCACGTCAGACTGAATTAAATTAAAGACAAAAAAATCTTTAACTATCTATTCATTAAAATAAACTGACACTAAATTTTCTAATATATCATTTTATTTATAAAAAAAATTGTACTAGCAAAAGAGTATTTTTGTAATTAGAAAATACTAAAAAAATTGAAATTACCTCATTTCGCCACCTCATTCATTTTCCACTTTTTTACTTTAAACTTTCTCACTCTTGTTGGAAATCCACCACAATCTATGGAGAATTTCTATCAATCTTGATGAACAAGATCGTTATCAACTACACAATGACAAATGAAAAGAAAAGAAACATTGGGAAAGAAAGAAAAAAGCGTTGGAAAAGAAGAAGAATATTTTCTGCAGAGCTTTCTCTCTGTCCACAACCCGTGGAAAACTTCTTTATTCACTTTGCAACTGCAAAATTTTGTGAATAATGTTATGAGTTATTTCTTATCTTCATACAAGAATAAGAGTTACTCACTCTATTTATAGATTTAGGTTAGCTTACTCCCTAAGTCAAAAACCCAAAACTATAAAATGCCAAAATAGTTAACACTACTAAAAATAGGCCTAAGTCGAAATCCTGTGTGAAGCAACATGCTTCGACACTTCGACACACTAATATAACTCAACACACTAGGTGATTCGACACTTCCTTTATTCTATACAAGGAAATACAATTCAACACACCACATAATTCATTGTGTCTAAGCTATGTACATTCATTATAGCTCTTAGTCTTCTGAACACTTCGACCTGGACGCCCTTTGTCATGATGTATGCAATCTAATTCTCGGTTCTGCAGTGTTCCAAATTCATCTTCCCATCTACTACCTACTCTCCAAGATAATGGAACCTCATTTCTATGTGCTTGCTTCGACCATGTGCTATCGGATTCTTTGCCATACTGATAGCTGACATGTTATTGATCTTCATGGTAATTACTCCATGACTCTTCGTTGTTATCTCTTCGACCAGATTCACCATCCATGTTGCTTGACATGCACAAAGGGAAACAACTATGCATTCTACCTCGCACGATGATAATGTCACTACTGACTCCTTTCTCGAACTTCAAGCAGCTGGTGTACCACCTAGTATAAACACATTGCCAGCTATAGATTTTCGATCCTCAGCATCACTACACCAACTTGAGTCGGTGTACCCCACTAGTTTGCATTTTTCCTTTATCAACAGCAGGAAATGAAATGCCATAGTCGAGAGTTCCTCTCAGATACCTTAGTATCATCTTCGCCTCTGCTAGATGTGATACCTTTGGCTTCTGCATGAATATACTCACCATACCTATATTGTATGCTAAGTCAGGCCTTGTGTGACAAAGGTATCGAAGTGACCCAATAAGTCTTCTATATTGGGTTGGATCGACATCATCTTCATATGAATCTTCCGACAGTTGTAATATGGGCTCAACTGGAGTCGTAGTTGGGCTGCAATCTAGCATCTCAAATCTCTTGAGTATTTCTCATGTATACCTTATTTGATGCATCATCAAACCTCTACCACTCTTGTAGAATTTGAGGCCAAATAAATATGAAATATCACCCAAATCTAACATTTCGAATTCCTTGTTGATATCACTTTTGAAGTCTTAGATCTCTTTCTTGCAGCTACATATTATCAATAAGTCATCGACATAAAGACATAGTATAAACAATTCACTCTTTCTTCTTCTTACATATACTCCATGTTCAGTTTTGCACTTTACAAATTCCTTCTCCCTTAGAAAGCTATCTATCTTCTTCTTCCAAGCTCTTGGAGCTTGTTTAACTCCATACAAGGATTTATGCAGTCTGTACACCTTTCTTTCTTAGTCTTGTTTCATAAACCCAGTTGGTTGTGTAACATAAACTTCTTCTTCTAAGGGTCCATTCAAGAATGCACATTTCACATTCATCTGAGACATCTTCCAGTTGTTCATGTTTGCTAGACCGACAACCAAACTTATTGTTTCGGTCCTAGCAACAGGTGCAAAAACTTCATCGAAGTCGATTCCTTCTTTCTGAAGAAATACTTTCACCATAAGTCTCGCCTTATGTTGAGTCACTTCTCCTTTGGGATTCAACTTTACCTTGTATACCCACTTCACATCGATTTCCTTCTTGTCTTGGGGTAATTCGACAAGTGACCAAGTTCTGTTGACTTTAATTGACTTTTGTTCTTTGTTCATTGCTTTCACCCACTTCGAATCTTTCAATGCCTCAGCTGCATTGACTGGTTCGATATCTGCGTAGAAAGCATACTATAACAACTCACCTTCTTTATTGACCATATCATCTGATGTAATCACACATTCTTGCAACCTTGCAGGCATGTGTCTTATTCTTTGAGGTCTGGTTGGGCCTGCTTCTCCTCTGACTTCTTGTCGAACTTCTCTTTCGACTTCACTAGTTGGTTCATTGCAAAAGATTCTCATTGAGTCCTTCTTAACATTCTCAATACAATCTCATTCCTTAAGCTTACCTATGATCACGTCCCTATTGATCACCACTTGCTTTTTCACTGGGTCGAACAACTTGTATCCTCCAGTCAAATGATATCCTATCCGGATCATCTGACTTAACCCGTCATCAAATTTTCTTCTCAACTGATCTAGCACATGTCTATGTGAGATAGATCCAAACACCTTCAGATGACTCAAGCTAGGCTTGACACTAGACCAACATTCTTCTGGCGTGATTCCTTCTAGCTTCTTTGTCGGACATCTGCTCAGGATATATATTGCAGTCGATACAGCTTGTCCCCATAATTCTTTGGGTAGATGCTTGTCTTTTAACATACTTTTCACCATATTAATGGTGGTTTTATTCTTCCTTTATGCGACTCCATTCTACTGTGGAGTGTAGGGTGGAACCACCTTTTGCACAATCCCTTCTTTCACACATAATACATTGAAGTCTTTTGACACATATTCTCCACCACCATCAGTCCTCGGAATCTTAAGCTTTCGACCGTTTTATCTTTCGACCATATATTAAAACTTGGCAAATACCTCGATCACTTCACTTTTCTTCTTGATCAGGTAAACCCAAAATTTTCGACTGAAATAGCCTATGAATGTAACAAAGTATTTGTTACCTCCAATCTAATCCATATGGATAGGACCACATACATCAGAGTATATGACTTCAAGAATTTCCTTCAACCTGTTTCTTTCATCTTTACTGAAGTTGTTCTTGTGCTGCTTCGTCTGCAGACATTCTTCACACACTTTGTTTGGAATGTCGATTTCTGGTAATCCTGAAACCATATTTCTTCTCTTCAAATCTCTGATGTCTTTGAATTTGAGATGGCCAAGTCTATAATGCCATATCCATTCATCTCTGTTGGCTACTGTTGCAAGGCAGTTATGCTCCATCACATTAAGCTTAATATTCAAGGTTATATTCTAAGACATTGGAGCCTTCAAGATCAACCTTCAATTTGAGTCGAGAACTCTCATCATCTTGTCTTCGATCGACACCTTGTAGTTTTTTTCGACTAACTGTCATATGCTGAGCAAACTGCTCTTCATGTCTGGTATGTACAACACATTTAAAATTACTGACCTTTTTCCATCTTTCCTCATAATCAGAATATCACCAACACTTTCAGCTGCTAGAGTATTATCATTTTCAAATTTCACCATGTTCTTCATTAAGGGCTTTATGTTGACAAACCAATCTTTCCTTCCAGACATGTGTGATGAGCATCACGAGTCCAAGTATCATTGATCCTTGAATCTCTCTTCATCTCTTGTTGTAACCATCAGCAACATCTCTTTTTCTTCATGTTTCGCTAGCTTTACATCAATTTCTTGATTCTTCTTCTTTTCTGGACAATCACTAGAATAGTGACCATGCTTTTGATAATTGTAACATTGAATGTGACTTTTTTCTGGCTTTCGACCACCACCTCTTCCTCTACCTGCATCACCACCTCTTTGGTTGCCTTGGTTCCAGGGTTTTATCTGATTCGACCAGTTTCCTTCTTGCTGATTTTGACCAGTCGAATTGTTGTAGCCTCCTCTGCCTTTGTTGCCATTCCAACTTCCTTTTCCTTTCCTTTATTTTGGTGATTGCGCCTGCAAAGCCACGTCACTCTTTGACTTTCCTGCAGCTCTTTCAACCATTCTTTATTCATGAGATTCAAGCGTCCCTTGAAGCTATTCTTTTGTCAGTTTTGACAAATATTTCGACTCTTTTATGGCTACTACCACGTGATCGAACTTTAGAGCCAACGACCTCAGGATCTTTCTAATAACAAATCTTGATGTCAACATTTCTTCACATACCTTGATTTGATTCACCAGTTTTATAACCTTAGTGAAGAAATCAGTTATGCTTTCATTGTCTTCCATTTGAAGCAATTCATACGTCTTTTTGTGAGTTTGTAACCTCACCTCTTTCACCTTTTCCGCGCCTCCAAACGACTTCTCCATAATTTCCCGTGCTTCTTTCGCTGACTCTACATCACTAACCTTTTCAAAGTTATCTGAATCAACACATTGATGGATTATAAAGAGAGCTTTATAATCTTTTTTTTTTCAATTCTTTATGTGCAACCCTTTCTTGATCCTTCGCGTTTTCTGCAAGCATTGTTACTCCTTCCTTCACAAGATCCCAAGATCTTGATAACATAACACAACTTTCATCTGCTTGCACTAATTCTCATAATGATTGTTCTTGAGAATCAGAAGATTTGCTAGAAAATACCCGTTTGAATTATTCATTGTCATCATGGTTTTCTTCCCACAAATCGCTTAAACCGGAGCTCTTGATATCAGATGTTGAAAATCCACCACAACCTAGGGAGAGTTTCTATCAATCTTGATGAACAAGATTGTTATCAACCACGCAATGACAAATGAAAAGAAAAGAACGATTGGGAAAGAAAGAAAAAAACGTTGGAGAAGAAGAAGAATATTTTTGGTAGAGTTTTCTCTCTGTCCACGACTTATGAAAAACTTCTTTATTCACTTTGCAACTGCAAAATTCTGTGAATACAATGTTATGAGTTCTTTCTTCTCTTCATACAAGAATAAGAGTTACTCCCTCTATTTATAGATTTAGGTTAGCTTACTCCCTAAGTCAAAGCCCAAAATTATAAAAGATCAAAATAATTAACACTACTAAAAATAGACCTAAGTCGAAATCCTTCGTGAAACAACATACTTCAACACGTCGACACAGACACACTAGGTGATTCGACACTTCTTTGCTTCTTCGAGCAACCTACTTCGGCACAAGGAATTATAATTCAACAACTCCTCATTTTATTCTCTTAATTCAAATTTCAAAATTTCTACACATTATTTTTTCTCACATCTTCTCCCTCTCATTTTAATTTTTTCGCACTCCATTTTTTTTTAAGTATAAATAATAAATTTGAATATTTTTAAATTTAGTGAAGAACAACACAGAAAAATATTAATTTTTTAAATAATTAATAATAAAAAAAATTCTTCAATTTTATTTTTTCATTTCAAATTTATTCTCGTATTTAAATATATTATACAAAAAAGTTGTCTTTTCTACATAATGTTTTTGGGACTCGCCGCAAACTAGATATTAACCTTATAATTACCTAATCTTGTACGATGTAAAAAGTAAAATCTGAATTCTTGTTTATGTCGTTGAAGTCTTCTAATAAGATTACTTATCTCTAATAGAAGGGGACATGGAATTTCATCAACAAAATTGTGAGGTCAATTGAGGAACTTTTGAAGCTTATACGAAAAACTATAACTTTTCTAGTCCAGCAAAATAAAATATTGTGAAAGTTGTTAAGTCAAAAAAGAAATCATGAATGTTGTTGACACTGAAATATCCACCTTCCACCGACATGTGGATATTACTTTCAATTTTCAAACACGTCTTTGGAACCAACTTTGGAACCTTGATGCTCTATAAAAAAATGTATAGTTGGTGTATATTCATATGTGATAGTTTAGACATTATTAAAATAAAAATTAAATATTTATAAAAATTTAACAATTATGATTAATTAATAGTGTGACATATCTTTATACTATCAAGCATATCAATTCAATTTCATTTTTGATTTTTTTATGTAAAAATTATTTAATTTTAAATGTATTTATAATCTTTTTTATACAAAATACATTTATTGAAAATTTTATTTATTATTTAAAATATATAAATAATTATATAAAATTAACACATAATTTTTACAAATTTTTTATTATAATATTACTTATATAACTACTATTCTTATTAAAAATAGTCTCTTGTTAAAATGTTATATTCTATAATCTAATAGCCTCTATATCTATAGATAAAATAGATATTAATGTTTGTGCTGACACATTTTTCTTCTAAAATTATGTTTTTAACTATTTTTATATTTAATAGGAAAAAGAGAAGAGGAGAAATGATGCCAACCATTTCCATTTTGATATAGTTTTCCTACGGGAGCAACCGTTTTTTGTTGTATTGTAAAATTAAAGGAAAAATGACGGGTAGCACCTTACAACAATGCAAATATGAAGAAAAAAAAACTTCTTCTTTCTTGGTTTCCGGTAAACTTGTCTCTTAAACATTCTTTCAATGGAAGAAAGAGAGTAAAATTGATTACCATAATTTTTATTTTTATTTTGTATATCCACTTTTTTTTATTTGTTGTTGTTGAGACGAACATTTTAAGAAAAAAATTAGAGTGAGAAAGAAATTGTTGTGTACAAGTGTGAGTTGGAAATCTCACATTGTTTAAAAAAGTGAAGATTAAGCATTTGAAAGTACTCATACACCTATCATATTAAGATTTTGAATGAATATATGGTGTCTCTCTCACTTGTGTGTTGCTCTTGACTCAATGTGGATGCTCCTCATGATGATCCAACTGTGGTATCAGAGTCGATGCTTCAAGGATCAACTCCTTGTATCGAAAGTCTTCCTGACAATGTGGTGGTCAGACGGCGTGTTTACACTATGCCAAATAAGGGAAAAGAGGGCGTTTTTTTGGCCTATAACAGCGCTTTAAAGCGCCCTCTAATCTGGCGCTGGCATAGGTAAAGACAGCGCTTTTTTTCCTAGTGAAAGCGCTGTCTAAAGTGGCTCTTTAAGCCCTTTAAGGGCCACTTTAGAGGGTGCTTTTTAAAAAAAGCGCTCTCTAAAGTGGAAACTTTTAAGGGTTTAGAGGGCGCTTTCCAGTAAAAGCGCCCTCTAAACCCTTAAATGTTTCCACTTTAGAGGGCGCTTTTTTTAAAAAGCGCCCTCTAAAGTGGGTGGTTATTTAAATTTTTTTTTTTAAAAAGCGCTATATTTTTTTATTTATTTTAGACAACCTGTATATTGAAGCAGTACACCCAAAACTATATAATTTGAAGCCCTTTTTCACACATTGCATTCAACAAGCCTTATATACAACAATCCATACATATACAACAATCCACTGATATATAATCGTTTAACTTCTAAAGATTCTATATACAACCAATTCATAACTTAAAAAGAAATAAAACTAAGTAGCAAAAGCATCTCTGAGATGTATGTTTTTTTTGCTAGCAGCAGTCTTCTTAGCAACAACCTCTTTTTGTTCAATATCAATAGCATGAACCTAAAATATCATAAAATTAGTTAGGTGATGTATAAGATCAAGAATTAACATTTTCTATGCATAAATATCATATAATTGTGTTTATACCTTTTTTTTTGATGCAACTGACTCGATTTGCTGCGTAATCCCCTTATATTTTTTGTCTCTTATCTTTTGAAGATAGAATTGATATTTGTTTAGATGGACATGTTCCATTGTCATAGAGGGATACTTTCAAATATCCAGCATCATCATCTACGCGAATGAGGCTTGACGACAATGGAACATCTCCATCTAAACAAATATCAATTGATACTTTCGAGTATCCCTTGCCCCTTGCACGAATGATTGACTTCATAATAGCCATTTTACCTGTAATAAAGAAAACAATTAAAATCAGATGACAAATGTAAAAACAATTAAAATCATAAAAGTCATTTTACCTGTAATAAAGAGCACAATTAAAATCATTTGACCTGTACCTTTTTCACTAAGTTCTCTTTCTTTTCTTGGTTGGAATATGTTTTACATGTCTCTTAACAACACGGACGGTTGGATTGATCCAAATACCCTCATTATGATCATTTCTAATATATGAATCATTTGATATAATATTCTCATCTTGATCATTTCTGGTAAACGATTCAATCTCAACATCAATATCACCTTGATCTCCAGTGTTTTCATCAATTACTTTGTTGGAAAAAAGAACTATAGACCATTTCGTACTTTTCGGATCATTGACATAGAACACTTGTCTAGCTTGAGAGGCTAGAATAAAAGACTCATCTTTGTATCCCACCCTATTAAGATCCACTTGCAAAAATCCTGACTTATCCATTCGAATGCCGTTATTATTTTCAACCCACTTGCAACCAAATATAGGAATCTGAAACTTCTCATAATCAAACACCCAAATGCGCTCGATAACACCAAAATACGACAGATTTGCAAATTTGGGGTTTAAGTCCTTCACACTTGATATGTGCATTGCTTCAGCTACCACGGTGACACCACTATTCTGCATAGTACTTTTATCATCTTGTTCTTTGGTATAAAATGTGTATCCATTAATCGCGTATGCGCTATAAGAAAAAACATGGAAACTTGGACCATATGCTAAGCATCTCAACCTTTCTGTTATTGAAGCGGGATCTGAATAATACTTTGAATAAATATGATCCTTAAACCAAGGTATAAAACATCGATTGTGCTCTCGTACTATCCAATTTTCATTTCTATTGGGATTTAAACCTCGGAGAACATCCTTGTGAATTTCAACATACGGCTCAACCTCATTCTCATTGTGCAGAACATACAAATGCACTTGATCCCGTTCGACCCTTGATACTGCCACGATTTTATTTCCAATTAGATTTTTTCCTTCTTTCTTTTCGACAAGCTGAGACTTGGGGAGTCCGATTGACTGAACATTAGACAAATATTCAGTACAAAACTCAATCGCTTCTTCAACAATGTATCTTTCAACCATACAACCTTCTGGTCGACTTCGGTTCTTCACGTACCCTTTTAATATTTTCATATAACGTTCAATAGGGTACATCCATCTCATATAAGCTGGTCCACACAATTGTGTCTCTTTCACAAGATGAACAACTAGATGTACCATTATGTCAAAAAATGATGGAGGAAAAAACATTTCAAGCTCACATAAAATAATAACGATTTCTTTTTGCAACATTGGTAAGATCGCAGGATTGATCACCTTACTGCAAATTGACTTGAAGAAAGAACACAACTTAGTTATAGAGCTTCTTACTTTTTCTGGAAGAATAGAACGTATACCTATTGGGAGAAAATGTTCCATTATAACATGGCAATCATGGGTCTTTAAACTCTTTAACTTGAGGTCTTTCATAGACACAAGTCTTCTAATATCTGAAGAGTACCCTTCTGGAACTTTAACTTCACTTAGAAACTTACACAATGTTTTTTTCTCCTTTCTAGATAGAGTATAAGCAGCAGGCGGTAGATATGTTCGTTTTCCTTTCTTCAAGGGTCCTAATTCAGTTCTTATTCCCATCGCTATCAAGTCCTTTCTTGCCTTAAGGCCATCCTTAGACTTTCCTTGTATATTGAGTAACGTGCCAATAACACTTTCAAATACATTTTTTTTCAATATGCATAACATCAAGAAAATGTCTCACATACAAGGACTTCCAATACGGCAATTCAAAAAAAACTGACCTCTTCTTCCACCCACTTTTGACAAGTGTGTGGGCAAAAGGCTTGCCAAACTGAGTATCCAAATCTTTCACCTTTTCAAAAATTTGATCACCCGTCAATATAGGTGGAGCTCTGCCTTGTTCTGTCTCTCCATTGAACGCCTTTCTCCATCCACGGTAGTGATGATTTGAATTTAAGAATCTCCGATGACCGAGAAAGACATTCTTCTGACCAAACTCCAAGCGCTTCCAATCTGTTTTATCTTCACAAATAGGACACGCACATTGACCTTTTATGCTATACCCTGATAGATTTCCGTATGCTGGAAAATCATTAATTGTGCCAAACAACATCGCCCTCAAGTTGAAACTTTCTTTCCTATATCCATCATAAACCTCCACACCGGTCTCCCACAAAATCTTTAAATCTTCGATTAAGGGCTTCAAGTACACGTCTATGTCATTCCCTGGTTGTTTAGGTCCAGAAATCAACATAGACAACATCATGTACTTACGCTTCATACATAGCCATGGAGGTAGGTTATAAATCATAATAATCACAGGCCATGTACTGTGTGAGATACTCTGGATACCGTGTGGGTTCATTCCATCAGTAGATAATGCCAAGCGAAGGTTTCTTGATTCTTCTCCAAATTCAGGATAATCATTATCAATTTTCAACCATTGTGGTGAATCTGCCGGATGTCGATACTTTCCATCTATAATTCTTTCATCTGCATGCCAGGTCAAGTGTCTTGAATCGGTTTCACTACGAAACATGCGTCTAAATCTCGGAATAACAGGAAAATACCACAAGACTTTTGCTGGAGACAACTTGTTCTTAAATCGCGAGACACCGCATTTAGGACACTCATTTAACGATGCATACTCATTTCGAAACAAAACGCAATCGTTTGGACATGCATGTATCTTATCATAGCTCATTCCAATAGAGCACAACATCTTTTTGGTCTCATATGTTCGATTGGGAAGAACATTATCCTCAGGAAGCATATCTTTCAAAAGGGCTAATAACTCTGTGAAACTTTTATCCGACCATCCATTGCCCGCCTTTAAGTTGTACAACTTTAATACCGCAGACAATCTTGTGAATTTAGTGCAACCATCATACAAAGGTTTCTCTGCATCACTTACCAACCTCTCAAACATTTCGGGACAATCCTTAAGATCTCCTTCAAGTGCTTCTGCAATCTCTTCAACTCGATCACAATCGTATGTATCTGCGCCACTATAGTTTGAGCCATAGGTCGTACTATCACCCGGTTCAACATTCTCGTTACTTTTCTCACCATGCAAATTCCAACATGTATAACTTCGATCAATTCCATGCCTCATTAGATGCGATGTCAACTGAACTGCGTCAACCCGTTTCCCATAACAACAACCCAAGCAAGGACATATCATTCTACTGGGGTCTTCGGCGTGCGCAACGACAAACTTAACGAATTCTGATACCCCATTCTCGTACTCTCTCGACAATCGATTGGAAGACATCCATGTATTATCCATTACTAATTAGAATAAATAAAAAACAATTTCAGAAGAGTTCAAACACATTCGGACCTAGGTTTCTAATGATACTGGTGTTGACACAAAATCAGATGTTCATAGGTCGTATAACCCTAACTACTGGGTAATGTAGTCCCATTGCATGCGCTAAAACAAAGCTAAAACAAAGCAATAGTAAACGCGCAGCTAAAACAAAGCAATAGTAAAACAATAACATAAAACTGAAATTGGGCAAAGCTAAAACAAAGCAATAATAAGGATGAAACGCGCAGTAACAATAACATCGTGTACCTTTGATTGGTAGAAGGATGAAACGCGCAGTAATAATGTAGATCTAACAGAGGTGGAAGGAAAACGCCTTAGAACCCTAACGTGAAAAAGAACGAAAATAACAGAGAGTGAAATAACAAAACGCGCAGTATGTTATAATTTTAATATTTACTAAAGGGGACCTTAGAGGGCGCTTGTGGAAAAAAAGCGCCCTCTAAAGGGGGCCTAAGAGGGCGCTTATGGAAGCGCTCTCTAAGGCTTTCCAGAAGCGCTTTATAAGCTGGAAATGCACATGGACTTATAACAGCGCTTTATTAAAAGCGCCCTCTAAGGTATCTCCTCCTTATTTTTTCGCTTCACCTTAGAGGGCGCTTTATTAAAAAAGCGCCCTCTAAAGGGGGCCTAAGAGGGCGCTTATGGAAGCGCTCTCTAAGGCTTTCCAGAAGCGCTTTATAAGCTGGAAATGCACATGGACTTATAACAGCGCTTTATTAAAAGCGCCCTCTAAGGGTAACCTTAGAGGGCGCTTTCTAAAGAGCGCCATGTATTGTTGTCCCTCTATCTCCTCCTTATTTTTTCGCTTCACCTTAGAGGGCGCTTTATTACAAAAGCGCCCTCTAAAGTGCGTTATCTATTGCTCCTTATTTTTTCGCTTCACTTTAGAGAGCGCTTTTGTAATAAAGCGCCCTCTAAGGTGCGCTGTCTATTCCAGTTTTTGGCGTAGTGTTAGTTGTAATGCTTGCAACGATGGTACAAGTCTATGTGAATGAAAGAGTTTCCGTTTGAGGATGAACATAGTTACTGGATTCACACTTGATATGGAGATTGGTGTGTACAAGTGTGAGTTGAAAGTCTCACATTGCTTAGAAAAGTGGAGGTTGAACACTTTATAAGTGAGAGAATCCATGCACCTGTCACCTTACTGTTTTTGGTGAATATGTAGTGTCTCTCTCACTTGTGTGTTGCTCTTGATCCAATATATATGCTCCTCATAATCACCCAATAGTGATATCAGAGCCGATGGTAATTAAAGTGACTGACTCATTATATTGAAAGTCTTCCCAATAATATGGTAGTCTGTCGTCATGTTCCGATATAGTGCCCACAAGGGCGGTACAAATGTATGTGGATGAAAGAGTTTTCGCTTGAGGTGTAACATAGTGGATGAACTCATATTTGAGGTGGAGATTGTTGTGTATAAGTGTGAGTTGAAAGTCCTACATTACTTTAAAAAAATGGACTCAATGTAGATGTTTCTCGTAATGATCCAACAAGAATGTCATACTATATACTAATTTAACTTGACAAATAATTTAACCTAAAATCAAAATAAAAAAATGGTATTAAAATTTATTATGCAAATAATAAATTAAGATTAAATAAAAAATATTAATTTATATTTTGATGCGCGTGTTCATTAAAAATACCGACAAACGAACACAAAAATACATGTTTGAACACTAGTATATTATGAAGAAACTTCAAACTATTAAATTAGTTAAGTTATTTTTTGGTATTGTGCCATTAGAAACACAATTATTTTTTAAAATAACTTTCCGAATTATAAAATAAATCAATTTAAAAAAAATTGCCTCTTTCAGAACCTTTTCTTATACCTTTTGAACACCATCTTGAACCTTTTCTTGACCAACCTAACCCTCTACCTCATATTCCATCTGAACAAGACAATTCTATTGATCCTATATCTGCATACCTTGACCACACCACTACTCTTATTGAATATGACCTTATTCTTCTTGTCACAATTAACCTGCCTCTTTCAGATACTTCTAGCAATGAAATACATGTTCCATTTTTGCCTTTATGAAAGTCTGCTAGAATAGCCGGACAACCTACATATTTGCAAGACTTTCATTGTAATTTTATGTTACATACTAATCATGTTGCACATAATCATATTGCATACTGATAATCATTAGTTATTTCTTATAATCATTGCACACCTTCATATCAAGCATTTTGTTGTTCCCTTTTCACTCATATTGATCCAAAGGTGGAAACAAGCGATGGAAATTGAGTTACTTGCTCTTGATCAGAATCATAATTGGTCCCTTGTTGATCTTTTTCCAAGTAAAAGTATTGTTGGTTGCAGGTGGGCTTACAAAATCAAGCACAAAGTTGATGGCACAATTGAAACGCATAAAACAAGACTTATATCCAAAGGTTATACTCAAATGGAAGGAGTTGATTACTTTGACGCCTCTTCTCATATTTCCAAACTTTTCACAGTTAGGGTTCTTCTTGCCTTAACTACCATCAATCATTAGCATCTTGAACCATTACATGTCAACAATTCCTTTTTGCATATTGAGCTCGATGAAGAAATCTATATGGATTTACCTTCTGGTCATCATGCATCCAATTTTAACCTTCCTCATGTGTGTAAGCTTAAAAAATCCGTCTATGGATTGAAAGAAGCAAGTAGACAATGGTATTCAAAAGTGCCTTACTTAATTTGGGATACAAACAATCACAAGTAGATTACTCCCTCTACCTTAAATCCAATTCCAACTCTTTCACAACACGTATGGTTTATATGGATGATATACTTCTTTCTGGAAATTGCTTGACATAAATTCAACATGTCAAATAGTTCCTTGACCAACAATTTAGTATCAAAGATCTTGGCAATCTAAGACTCTTCCTCATCTTGAAATTTCAAGAACACATGAAGGATTGTAGTCAACCATATGAAATATACCATTGAATTTCTTGAGGACACTAGTTACTTGGGAGCCAAGCCATCTCTCGTACCAATCAATCCTACCACCAAACTCTCCCAAAATGAGGACACTCCTCTTGAAGACCTTACTTCCTATAGAAGACTCATTAGAATACTTGTCTATCTTACTCACATAAGGCCTGGTATTTCATTCTTTATACAACATCTAAGTCAATTCATATCAAAACCCTTGGCACCTCATTTTATTGCAGCAATCACTTTTCTTTGGTACCTTAAATCATCACTAGGAAAATGCATTTTCTACTCTAGCACAATTCCAATAAAGCTTCATTAAATTTCAAACTCTAATTAGGAAAGATTCCCTAATTCAAGGAAATCAATCACTGAATATTATGTTTCTCTAGGAACCTCTCTCATTTCCTGAAAGTCTAAAACGCAAAATACATTTTCAAGGTCTTCCATTTAAGCACAATATTAAGTTATTGCCTCTCTCACATGTGAACTTCAATGGCTTCATAGTATCATTTCTGATTTTTGAATACCTCTACCTCAACCATATTCTATCTATTACGATAGCAAATCAGCCATATATTTGGCACAAAAGCCCACCTTTCATGAAAGAAGAAAACATATAAAAATAGATTGCCATGTTATTCGAGAGAAAATTCAAAACAAGCTTGTATTGTCCAAAAAAGTACAGTGTGTGTGTGTGTGTGTGTGTTCCCCTGCAAGGGAATAGAGACTCAAAGGTCCTAGTAGATATATTACACATATGGAGTGAGGGTCAGCTGATAAGTGCCAAAATATGGTAAATGGAGACATGGAATTAGGGCACTTACCTATTTCATAAGTTTCTAGCATAAAAACTCAAACCATAGTGAAAATCTTGGATATCAGTCAATTATGCATTGTATAACTGATGCTAACCATTTTTGTAGGTATTTTTATTCACTTTGAATATTG
This sequence comes from Lathyrus oleraceus, assembly GCF_024323335.1. Classification (NCBI taxonomy): domain Eukaryota; kingdom Viridiplantae; phylum Streptophyta; class Magnoliopsida; order Fabales; family Fabaceae; genus Lathyrus; species Lathyrus oleraceus. Next base: position 42,329,664 of record NC_066580.1, on the reverse strand, counting down.
GTCAAGCAAAGCATAGATTTTAGCTTCACTACTCTCGCCTAACGTGGCATAGTGAACACCAGACATGTGGGGTCAAAAAGTACAAAAATATTCCAACATCAACAATCTCGTCTAGCGTGCCATAGTGAGCACTAGGAGAAAGAAGGTAGAAAGTGCAATAATCTTAAAATCAGCCTTCTCGCCTAGTGATCCATAGCGAGCACCAAGCGAGAGAAGGCAGAAAGTTCAAGATTTTCAAAATCAACCTTCTCATCTAGCGAGACATAGCGAGCTTTAGGCAAGCAAAGTCATAATGTCCAAGATCCCAGAAATTAATAGTTTCTCCTAGATATACCTAGCGAGGTTATTGAGAGAAATCTCTCTAAGTGAGCCAAAGTCTCGCTAGGTAAGGAAAGGCAATTTTAGGAAGGTGGTTCAGAATTTTTCATAGTGAAGGAAGGTCATCTTCTTAGGCGAGACATTGGCTCAATAAGTGAGAAGGTGATTTCAGGACCAGTATCAAAAGCATTCAAACATAAATAGAAGCATTATCACACTTTTCCAGAGATATAAAATAGAGCAAAAATAAGGGAGAGCTATAACTCGGAGAATCAAAGGTAGATATGCAATAATTATCGAGAAATCAACGTTGATGCTAATTCATCTCTATTCTTCTCATTTGTACCAAGCTACCATGACAATGAGTCTCTCTCTCTCTCTCGTTTGGATTAGGTATAGTTAACCATACTTATATGTATTCTTTTTTATCATGATATTATCGATAATCTAGTTATTCATTACTATAGATAATCAATATGCATGTTGATTTTAATGATACTTATATTTCAACATTATTTTATGTAGATTAGCATGACAATAAACACGTCTAACAACATTTTGTTATCAATCCTTAATAAGGAAAAATTATCTGGGACAAATTTTTTGGATTGACACCGAAACTTGAGGATTATCCTCAAACATGATTAAAAACTGTATATCTTAGAGACACATATTCCTGAAGATGAGCCTCCTAGTTTTACTCCGAAGACTGAAAGAGATGCTTATAAGAAGCATGTCGATGATGCCAATGAAACTATTTTCCTCATACTGGCTACCATGAATTTTGAATTGCAAAAGCAATATGAAAACATGGCAGAATTCGATATGATTAAACACCTGAAGATGTTTTATCAAGAGCATGCAAGGCATGAGAGATTTGAAGTTTCAAAAGCCTTTTTTCAATGCAAACTAGTCGAGGGAGCCACAGTAGGTCCCCGTGTACTTAAGATGATTGGGTATGTGGAGAACCTTGAAAGGTTGGGTTTTCCCCTAAAAAGGGAGCTTGTGATTGACTTGATCCTGTAATTATTGTCAGAGAGCTTCAATCAATTTATCATTAATTTCAACATGAATGATATGGACAAAAGTCTTCTAGAGTTGCTAGGCATGTTAAGAACTGTTGAGCAGAATCTGAAGTCAAAAGGGAGGTCCATTGTAATGGTCAGTAATGGAAAGAAGCAGAACAAAAGGCCCACCAAGAAGGGTGTTAAAGTGAAAGGCAGGGAAGTTACTAGACCTAAACCTACTAATCATGCTTTTAAGCCTAGTGAATGTATAATAAAGGTGGACACTTACTTCTATTGCAGTAAGACTGGACACTGGAAGAGAAACTGCCCAAAGTACCTGGACGATAAGAAGAATGGAATAGAGACTTCAACTTCAGGTATTTTTGTTATAGAAATAAATTTATCTACTTATGCCTCATGATTATTAGATACTAGATGTGATTCTCACATTTCTACTAATGTGCAGGGGAAAAGGTGAAGTTGATCTACGAGTTGGCAATGAAGCAAAGTTTGTTGCTTTAGCTATAGGAACTTATGTATTAACTTTACATAGTGATTTAGTAATTTAGCTAGAGAACTGTTATTATGTACCTGTAAATAGCAAGAATATTATTTTTGTTTCTTGTTTGGACAAGTTTGATTTTTCATTCATAATAAAGAATAATTGTTGCTCTATTTATTTGAATGGTGTATTTTATGCTACTTCACAATTTAACAATGTATTGTGTGTCCTTGATCTTGAAATGTCAATTCATAACATTAATACTAAAAGGATGAAACCTAATGAGTTAAATCCAAGTTACCTTTGGCATTGTCGCTTAGGCCATATTAATGAGAAGCGTATTTCCAAACTCCATAAAGATGAACTCTTGGACTCTTTTGATTATGAATTATATGATACATGCATGTCTTGTTTAATTGGAAAGATGAAAAAGTCCTCATTCGTAGGAGAATATGAAAGGGCTAATAGTCTATTGGCCCTTATACATACTAATGTATGTGGACCAGTGAACATACCAACCCGAGGAGGTTTTCAATACTTCATCATATTTACTAATGATTTCAGTATATCTGGTCATGTCTATTTAATGAAACATAAATATGAATCCTTTGAAAAGTTCAAGGAATTCAAGAATGAAGTGCAAAACCAACTAGGTAAGAATATTAAAACTCTTCAATCAGATCGAGGTGGTGGATATTTAAGCCTAGAGTTTGATGACCATCTAAAAGAGCATGGAGTTCTATCCCAACTTACTCCTCCTGGAACACCCCAATGGAACGGTGTATTAGAGAGAAGAAATTAAACCTTGTTAAACATGGCCAGATCCATGATGAGTCATTCCAATCTTCTAAAAAATCCTTTTATGGACCTGCACTATTGACATCAACTTACACACTTAACCGTGTTCCATCCAAAAAGGTTGAGAAGACGCAATATGAGGTATGGAGTGGTAAGAAACCATATATATCTTATATTAAGATTTAGGGTTGTGAAGTTTATGTGAAACAACAAATTTCAATTAAGCTTGAGCCCATATCTGATAAATGTTTATTTATGTAGTATCTTAAAGAAACAATAGGGAATTACTTCTATAATCCTTCCAAGGGAAAAATGTTTATCGCTAAAACTAGAGTATTCCTGAAAAGGGACTTTATTTCCAAAGGAATCGATGGGAGGAAAGTAGAGCTTGAAGAAATTCAAGAATCACAAAGCATTGATACACCTATGGAGGAAATGGAGCAGGAAACACAAGTAGTTGTGGAAGAGAAACCTGCTCGAGTATAATAAGACCATCGTAGGTCAAACATGATATGTCACCAACCCGAGAGATATGGTTATCTCGTAACTTATAAAGGTGATATACTACTCATGGATCAAGATGAGCATGTGACCTACCAAGAGGCTATCATTAGTCTTGAGTCTGAGAAGTGGCTATAAGCCATGAAATCTGAAATGGGTTCCATGTACACAAACCAGATTTGGACCTTGGTAGAGCTTTCTGTAGGATTTAATCCTATAGGATGCAAGTGGGTCTTTAAATAGAAGACTCACATGGATGGTAAGGTATATACCTATAAGTCAAGACTAGTTTCTAAGGGCTATAAGTATATTCATGGTGTAGACTATGATGAAACCTCTTCTCTAGTTGCAATGCTTAAATTTATTCGTATTTTACTTTCTTTCACTGCATATCATGATTATGAAATATGACAGATGGATGTCAAGACTTATTTCCTTAATGGGAATCTTCTTCAGAATGTCTACATGCCATAACTTGAAGGATTTGACATACCATAAGAAGCCCAAAATATATACAAGTTACAACGATCAATCTATGGATTGAAGCAAGCTTCCAGAAGCTGGAATCTTTGTTTTAATGAAAAAGTAAAACAATATGGATTCATAAAAAATGAAAATGAACCTTGTGTCTATAAGAAGGTTAGTAGGATCATGATCGTCTTCTTGATATTATATGTAGATGACATATTACTCATTGGAGATTTCCCTACCTTGCAGCAAGTAAAAACATGGCTAGGGAAATGCTTTTCTATGAAGAACCTGGGTGAAGCAACCTATAAACTAGGAATTAGGATCTATAGAGATAGAGCACGAAACTGCTTGTCCTAAGTCATAGTACATACATAGACATAGTGCTGAGACGCTTTAATATGCATGATTCCACGAAAGGATTCATACCTATACAACATGGCATGTGTTTATCAAAAACACATTTCCCTTCAACTAAGGAAGAAAGAGACCGCATGAATAAGATTACATATGCATTTACAATGGGATTTATCATGTATGTCATGTTATGTACTCGACCAGATGTCTTGTATGCTTTAAGTACAACGAGTATGTACCAATCTGATCTCGGTGATGCTCATTATGTTGTTGTCAAGAATATGCTTAAGTACTTGAGAATGACTAAGGACTAATTCTTGATATACGGAGGTCAGGAAGAGCTCGTTGTAATTGGATACACCGTTCCTAGCTTTCAGACAGATAAGAATGATCTTAGATCGCAATCTAGTTATGTATTTTGCTTAAATGATGGTGATATGAGCTGGAAAAGTTCAAAGTAAGATACAGTTGTTGATTCTACAACTGAGACCGAGTACATTGCTGCCTAAAATGCAGCAAAGGAAGCTGTTTGGATCAAGAAGTTCATCAGTGAACTTGACATAGTCCCTAGAATTATGGATCCCATTTATTTCTATTGTGATAACAACGGTGATATCGCACAAGCTAAGGAGCCTAAATCTCACCAAAGATCTAAACACAAACTTAGGAGATATCACCTCATTCTAGAGATAATAGATAGAGAAGATGTGAAGATATACAGAGTACCAACACTTAACAATGTCACTGACCCACTAACAAAGCCTCTTGCGCAGCAGAAGCATGATGGACATACTAGATCTATAGGTATTAGGGGTATGCCTGATTGACTCTAGTGCTAGTGGGAGATTGTTGGTGTAAGCCCTAGAGGAAAATAGTTGTAATACTTATATAAAATTATTTATTAATAATTAAGAAGGCATTTCTTTATTATGTTTGTTTTTCTAAAATGACAAAGTCCCTAAAATAGCTAGTCCATTTAATGAAATGATAAGTGTGACTTAATCATGAGATCCTATTAAACATAAGGACATTATTCTTAAAGTAAAAATAGTTGAGCTTTATTGTGAAGTTGGATAACATTAAAGCATTGAGACTATTATGTGTATAGACTGATGATCACATCTCATGGATCATGGATAAAGAGTTATCAAGTCTTCGCATAGGTATAAATATTTGGAGTAATATTTATACTGGATTGACTCTCTATGAGAATACTACATAGAAAATTATGCAAAGTGTCATAAGTTATTCTTATGGTGATATTGGTGTATATCACCCTTTAACCTAAAACCACTATGGACCCTAGATATAGAGTCGAGTACTTTATTGTTGATCAAACATTGTCCATAACTGGATGACCATAAAGACAGTTGATGGATACTCCACAAAATATGTTGAGGGACATGAGTGACCTAAATGAAATTTTTCCATCTTGCGTAACAGGATAAATGTCTAAGGATCCAATATTGAACTCGACAAGGGTGATACGATTTATGTCTTGTGTTCAATATAGACATGAGTGCAAAAGAGTAATTGTACACACTAATATCATCACAAAAAAGTTTTGTCAAATCACATGACATTTTAGTGACTTGGGTAGAAGTGATGTGTTGCTAGATACCAGTGAGATTGAAGGCACTCTATTCGTGTGGACTGAGTAGAGACGTTGGTGATGTTGAGTTGTGTATTGAATGTGTGTTGTGTTATATGTTTCTCTACCTTGCCATTTTTTACACTGTTTATATTGAATGTTATTTCTCACCCCCTTTGCTTCATGTTGTCAACCATGGACATCTTGTAGATAACCAGAAGTAAGCATTATTGTTGTGTGTGGAAAGTGGCTTGTTGGAGCTACTCTTTGTTTCCTTTACTTATCACTTAATTGTACATTAGTGGTTTATAATGCTAGGATCATGTAACATCGAGGACGGGAGTTCTTTATGCTTTATGTGATGTTGATTTTATTGTTTTGAAGTTTAGTACTTTATTTCTGAAGTTGCTATGAAATGTTTTTCCACTGCGTAGTTTCAAATGATTTGATGTGTTTCGAAGGGTTGTCGTTGGTGACACCTTAAATTATTGTGTAAATATTCTTAAATAAGTTTTGGGGTTTAGGGTTTTACGTTTTGCATGTCCGACTAAAGCAATCAATTCCCCACAGCGCCGAACGCACCTATAGATTTCAGGGGTGTTGTTAGAGACGCATTGCATGTCCAACTAAAAATAATCAATTCCTCACTGTATCGAGTGTGCATAAAGATTTTAGGGATGCTGTCGGAGACGCTTTGTACGTCCGACTACTATGATCAAATCCCACAGCGCCGAGTGCGCATGAAGAATTTAGGGGAGCTGTCGGAGACGCTTTGCACATTCGACTACAACAATCAATTCCCTTAGGAATGCTCTCAGAGGTTCTTTACACGTCTAACTATAACAATCAAATACCCTTTTATTAAAGAACCACGTGCATCCCTCCTGCGTAGTTAATACACTCCTTTTAGATCTAGTCAATCCAAGAGACGTGAGTGGTGAAGCCTGGAAACATCCACCTCCATCCAAACTTTACCTTGAAAGACACTAATTCTTAATTTCAATTTTTGTCTTTCTTTCATTTTCCATTTATTTTATTCTTTCATTTTCTCTTCCTATGAAAAAAAAATAGCATAGTTCAAACTCTCACTTTCTTAAATTTGTGCACCTTCACCGATTCAAACATAATATTGAAAAATCCTAACATTCGTTATTTTTAATTTTATATGCCTTATTGTGTGAGAATATCATTAAGATAGAATGTAGGCGGGTCAAAAATGGAGTATGGTTTGTTGTGCCAGCCTTGCTGAATAAATTGTTAGTGTAGCAAAACAAGATATGGGTGTGGCATGGCACCAAGTCATAGACCTAAAACGTATCTTTTACTTTTTCTTTGGGTGGTTTTTTCTTCTCACTCGATTGCTTATTGAACAAACTTTCAATTCAGTAGTTGTTTATGTGATATGCTTTAAGTCAACCCACTAAGCATATAATGGCTCATTCACATTGTAAGTTGCTGGTTGTTACTTAGGCAAAAAATTGCCGACCATGATCTTTACATTAATTGTTGTGCATTAACAATGGAAAAGTTTAGACTGTCAATAAATTAAAGCTATTCATAAATATAATTTTAGATATAATAATAAAATAAGACAAACCTATTAATCTAACAATTGTGATTGATTAACAATATAATAAAAGATTATAATATACGCTTTTCATTTGAATAGAGATAGAAGAATGTGCTCCTAGACTGAATTAATTTATCTTATAGTGGAAACTACATGTACTTTAAGTTACACACGTATTAGAGTTAATTTATAATTAAAAATAGTTTTATTTAGTACAAATTTGAAGTTAAATATTTTTTAATTTTTTAATTATGGCTGATAAAATAAAAGGTTACATGTGATTTTAATATGGGAAAAAACAGCATTAAGTATAAGTTTTACACATATACTTTATTATACCACAAGCTTATATTCACCACAAACATCAACTTTTGCTCTGCACATTTTAAAAAGAATTGAGCTAAGGGAACTAGCTTTAGTGACATCTTTTGTAGACAGTATAAAATACCAATTGATTGAGTGTGCGCACGGTTAAAAAAAATTGTCAAGAATTATATAAAAATTGATGTTGGATGTTAACAAATATGTCGATAAATTTTTTTTCCCAATGAATATAGGGATCAATGCGTAGGGTTTGGATATGATACTAAAGTAATCGTATATTTATTCGCAGTTGAAAAGAATATCTATGTATTCGAATCCATATTCATTTAAATATGAACGTTAATACTCGTATTCAATGAATATGTAAATGTTTGTATTCGTATCTTTTACATGCATTTCTAATAAAAATAAATATATTAAATATAAAATATCATATTATTTAAGTTTTAAAGATATAAAAAAGTTTTAAAAAATATTTTTTATTGAATTATAAAATAAATTATCACTTATATTAATTTTGTAGTAGTTAAAATTGATGTATTTTTAAAATTTAATAGATATTTATTTTTATATAATAATATAAATTAAAATATATAAATAATAATTATGTGTATATTAGGTGGGAGGATATTAATGTGCTCATACCGCAACCATTTTCGCCTATTTAAATAGGTAATTACTCGAGTCGGTATTTGTATTTATTTTTGTAGATTTTTATCCTATCTATTATGGATATTTTTATGGATACCTAAGGAGGAGTCAAATTGTCTTCCCTAATTAAACGTCATCATCAAAATTTAAATCGCATATAAATTTTTAATTATTATTACTAATTTGTTTATAGATAAAAAAATATTTTCTTTTTAAAAATAATGAAGACCGTATATACAAGATATTTTTTTGATTTTACAACCACGTGAATGATTTGGTCAAATGGAAAATGGACATTTGTATTTGACAATGTCGTAAAATTTCATTGATCTCCCGCATAAAAACAACATTAATTTCCCGCATAAAATTTCATTGACCAACCTTATTTCACAATGTTTTGTCTTTGATCTCCCGCATAAAATTTTGTGTGATATGTCTAATATAGTAGACATGCGTCGAAGGAGGATCCTGCCAGCCATTATCAATGTTTTTATACGCACTCATAATTGATGAGTCTCTGTCTGAGATCAAACATAAGTTAGGCTGGGGAGCAACATTCAATCAGAGATTTTTTAGGAAAAAACTCCACCCCCAACAGTCTCCTCTTCAAGTAGTGCATAGGCGATTGAAAAAATGTTGTTGTTGCCATTTTGTGTCACTACTATCAGTAGCATTCCTTTATATTTCTCGTACAACCACGTACCATCAATTTGTATAATAGGTTTACAGAAAGCAAAACCTTTGATGCATGGTTGATACGCCTGGAAGAGTCGGTGAATATGCCATTACCACTAACACAAGTCTCGTCTGGGGTAAGGTCGTAAAATGATAGATTTAACCAATATAACTCTATATGCGAGGATTTGTTGGGTGCCCCTTTGTGTGAAGACACAACTACGGGACATACTTCTGGTCAACCTAGGGGTCAAGGTATTAATTTAAAATATCTTAAACAATATTATTCAAGTATAATATTAAACGAAGAATCTACTGAGTATGAAAAGATAATTAAAGTTCATTGTTATATTATGATTCTATTTGGTAATTTTTTATTTCATGAAAGTACTGGTAATACGGTAAATATTATGTCTTTGAGGCACATATAATTAGGGTTCAACTGTTTTGTCTCATCTATATAGTTCGTTGTGTAAAAGTGCCAAAAAATACTTGTACATTTTATTCTTGCACCTATTTGCTACAAGCATGAGGTTGGTCACGAATTTTGTCACTCGCCCCGGTCAACAAGAAGTCATTCACATTTCCCTACGCAACAAAGTAAGTATATCTTAAATCTTTTAATTTGTTAGGCTTTATACTACAACTGACTGTAACTAATATATTTTCAATCATTTCTATCTAGGTGGTCAGTTAAGGGGATGAACTACAACAGGTATTCCAAACATGTTGTAGTAGTCTATCACAATCTTTTAGACCACATTTGACAAGACGTGTATTACTACTAAACAACTCTACTTTTGATTTAAAAAAATTATCCAATTACATATCCTCTAATCATGTCAAACTCTTATACAATTTATCTGGAGGTCGTATTTGAGTCTTGACCATCAGGTTAACCATGATGATGGTGCAGTTTGGACAACAAAAACACCAATCATCTGATTCACTACTATGGATATGCACCAGAGTGGCTGTGTGAAATTGCAGTTCGGTATGCAACAACAAATTCTAGAACCTCCGACGTGTTTGGGAGATTGACATCAACAAAGAGTCGATGACTAATGAGATTATTCCGATTGGAGAGACTTTGCAAAAGAGATGTGTCGTCATTGGAGGAATCGACGACAATACATCTTAAACGAACCAATCATACATGGTGCTAGGCCAACTCAACATTATATGGAATAGTTAAGGCTGGTTACAACGCCACAGTTTGTGTCTGAGCCAAGGTATTTGATTGATCCATGCCAACGAGCTTCGTCATCATACGAACAACAACAAATCTCCGTCCAAGAACAATGTCAACCCACCCAAACCCAACGACCAACCTCACACCATCACCCCGCCCATATACATCCAACCACCAAACACCCAACCTTACAACCAATTCATGTCACACACTCAAAATCAAAATCAAGAATCAAATCCTAACCACCAACAATCATACACATCCACCACATTTGTCTATAGCCCGAATGATTCATACGATTCAACCTCATGCCATCATAGCCCCCACTTATGAACACCCAAATATCTCATCGCCGCAACACCAACCATTATTTGACTTTATTACACCACCGAAACCATTGCTTATTTTCAAAACGATCCAATGTCCCAAACAACACAACCACAATGACCCAACTACGACAACATGGGCACCGAACTCAATTACGGCTACACCATTGGCGGTAACACCCCTAACTATTAGGAAGAAATGATGATAAATTTATCAAATATCGCTGGACCTTCACACCAGCCAATATTGCATCATGTCAGCACTCAAAGATCCCAAACACCTCGGAGTAATCGTGGGAGACCTCGAAGGCAACCTAACGCATCGGGATGTGGAACAGGGGGACGTTTCAATCGGGCGGGTCATTGATTTTCTTGTCAATTGTTATGTATTTTAACTTTATATCATAATATTAATAATTATTTTTTATTTACCTATTTATTTTATTTATTTCAATTTTATATAAGTATAACATATAAAATTTTAAAAAAATAATAATATAGAAAGTATATGCCAATATGCAATGGCGCATACACTTGATATAATAAAGTATGCGTCAATTGCATTGGCTTCACCTGCATGCATGCACCATTGGTATTGGCGTCTATGTTCATTGAAAACATGCATGCACTAATCCAACTGACACATGCTTTAGAGGAGTGCATGAAATGTGGTTATATTGATAAATAACTTAAAATTGTGGTTATTTTAGAAATTAAATTAATTTTTTTTATTATTTTTAAAAAAAACCGTATTCTCGGATGAAATTTTCTAAATTCTATTTAACATAAAATATATGTTATCAAAAAGATCTTCCCAAAAATTTTCAGGATTTCAGAGTGGATTGGGAAACTTTCAAAATTATTTGCTATTAGACTTTAAAATTTCAAAAGTGCAAATAGACCCCTTGCTAGATCTCAAAGTTATTTTTCTTAAGCCCACTAGCCCAGCTCATGAGGTCTGCTAATTGAATTAGATCATCTTCTTTGTGTTTTTCCCAATTTAATTGTTGCCCCCACATGTCACTTTATTCCGGTAGTATATTTAAGATGATAGCATATTTTAATAAATTTGAAAATATTATAAGGGATCGAATTGGAAAATAATCTACAAATTATACCCCTACATCTAGTTCTTCAGACTCCACAAATGTTACACGGATTAAAATAGTGAAAAAAGGAAAGGGTTAGAATTTTAAAGAAAAAAAAATGGAGGTGAGAAAAGCAGATAGTGAATGTATGAGAAGATTTTTTTAACTATTCATTCAGAAATTGTGTGGGCTGAAAATGCCCAAGCCCAAGGTTAGAAGCAAATTCAACGGAGAAACTTTGAACGGAAAATTTTCAAATCTATATTTTACTTATAAGTTTTATCTATTTGATGCATTTTGTTTAGGGTATGTTTGTTTCAAGGTTTTAAAAAATATTTTTGGGAACGCAACATTTTCATGTTTGATTCAATTTTTAAAAAATTATTCTAAGGTATATTTTATTCCCATAAATTTTATTTACATATGGTTCTTTTATTTTTATTCTAATGTTTAAAGGGTGAGAATCCAATATTCCCATGGGAATAAAGTTCAACTAACTACAACTCCCTACTACTACTCACATTTATTTATTTATTTATTATAATTTTTAAATTAAATAAATATTATAAACATTTCTAAGAAATTTAGTTTTTGTCAAACACTTAGATAATAATATTAGAAATTTTTACAAAAATAATCCACTTTTTTAAGGAAATTCCCAAAATACCCCTGGTTTCAAAACAATTCTCAAACTACCCCACTTTTAGGAGGAGTCGCCAATTGAATTGGAGACTCCTCTTAAAAATCAAATGGAGACGCCAATTGGATTGGCTAAGGCAGGTGCCCTAGCCAATTGGATTGGCGCCCCTGTGTAGGACTTAGCAGGAGGCACTAGTTCAATTGGAGCCTTAGTGTAAAATGCAATTTTTGTCTTATAAATAGATGTGTTGTGTGAGTCATTGTTCCACATCTCAATTAATCATTTGGCAATCATGTTTGGTGTTCGTCCCCGATACGGAAATGTGATTTATGCGAGAGACAAACCTCAGATGTTGATGTTGTTCTAGAACATCACTACGTTTGATCAACTGAAGAGGGAACTGGTTCGTAGGTTAGATAGGAAAATACCAGAAGGGGAAAAAATTAGAAGTATTGAGAGACTCGACAATATCTTTCGTTGGGTGCGAATGAAGACTGATAAGGATGCTAGGGAAATGATGTTCGGTCGAGATGACATCAATTTGATTGTTGTAATCAGTTAGAAATATTTATGTTTTCAGATAGCTTATTTTGTACTGATGTCTGTTGTGAACCTCGTTGTAACAAAAACTTAATGATATAATGATTTAAGGTTACAGAAATACAATGTTACAAAAAGCTTAAGACCCAGATGATGCTCCTCAATTGGGACAGTTGTTCTTGTTGTGTCCTGGTTGACGACAAATACTACATAATCTTATCATTTTATCTGTGGAATCCATCTCTGTCCTGATACGTGTGCTGTTTGGTCTTCCTTTTTTATTTCTACGCATCTCGTCATTGTGCCAAACTATATCACCTTCATATGGAGGCCAGTATTCCTACATTGGTAGTACCTGTAGCGGTGTATTCGTCGCTATATGATTTATTGATTAAATCAAAAGCAAAGCATACAATGAATCGAGTCGCCACCGCACTTTTATTTATCCAAAGGACTGGCTAAAAAGCGAACAAAAGCCTAAGAAGTTTTACACATAGAAAACTAATGAAAAGATCAGAGAGTTTGGGTAAGGGGTAAATTACGCAATGGGAAGGTGTTAGGCACCCAAAACGTCCTAGGTACTCCTAGGGAGCCCTTTTCGCACTTGTTGTATAAAATTGTTATTTGTTATGAAATATTTATTGTGAAAACATGATTGGGATGATGAGAAAAGAATGTACAATTTTTATTATTTTTGTGTTTGAACGGATGAACCCGTTGCCTACGTACCTTCCATCAAAGGTAAGGATCAAAACGCCGTAGTTCGGCTAAAAGATTTCCAAAAGTTAGTGGGTTCAATTTTAAACACAAGCCCTAAGGTCTTACGTTATCCACGGGAGAAAACTCAACCTTATACAAACAACGAGTCCACCATGTGAGAAAAGCTTCAACTTGCTAGTGAGGGGTTAACCCTATAATAAGCAAGGAAGACTTACAATTCAATCAACTAAGGACGAATAGGTGAGATTAACATCAACCAACTAGGATAAATCAAACCTATGGCTAATGTATGAAAACTTAACAATAATGGACAAAGCCACAAAACAATTGAATGGGTGAAGTTAATTGATTATGATTATTCACAAAAGGAGGGTCAAAGTATGATTAAGATTGATTCAAAAGAAGTATTATGAAATGGAGTTTGAAAAGTCAAGGACTTAGGGTCCAGGTTTCTAATTTGAAAGCATGAAGATGTTTGCACAATATTTATCTCAAGTTTTGAAAGTAATGTGTGAAAAGGTTTAGGACAAAGAGGGATGAATGGATGAAGATGGAGTGTAAAACTTCCTGGAAGGTTCACCTCTTGAAATCATATAGAAGATGACTCAAGTGTGTCCTTTGGAATAGGCAATGAGCAATAACAAACAAGCAAAGCAAAAGAAGAAAGTCAACACAAAGCGGATACCGGATGCCAATTACTGGACTTATACCAATCTCCTAAAACAAAACTGGATATCAGAGGCCACTCTATGGACTTATACCAATCTCCTCAACAAAGAAATAAAAATTGGATACCGGATGCCAATCTATCTGGGCTTATACCAATCTCCCACAAAAACAAAGCAGACACTTGGATGTCAGATGCCAATCTATCTGGGCTTACTCTAACCTCCAACATATGATCATAGGAAAACAAATGCCAAATTATATGGACTTACAATTGCATCCTCACATAAAACACACAAATGCATCAAGCTGAGAGAAGATGAGTGGCCAATGAAATGGTCTTATACTCACTTCCATATCATAGGAACAATGGCCAATGAATGGTCTTACAATTGTCCTCAATGGGCAAACAACAAAGATATGTTACAAAGACAAATGAAATGATCATGCACTAATGGGAAATTAATGATGATAAATGCACAAATCATACAAGCAAACATGTGCATATGAAGTAAGCAATCAATCAACCAAAGTCATTCAGCACACTCTATAACCAAACAATTAGGCTCATACAAAGGGTAGGCATTGAAGCCACCTGGAATGGGGTTAATGGTGCTCTTAACCTTGACATTGAGAGCCAAGGTGAAGCAGATGAAAGGATATGAGGGGTGTGCCTCATCACTCTTATCCCTGGTCAGGGAGAGCATTGAATATCAGAAAGTGTGGGAGTTCAGAAAGATGGAACTCTCTCCACAAGTTAGACTCTATAGATCTTGGGTTTTTACTCACTATGCATCAACACAAGTAGTGTGAGCAAGGTGAGTGACTCACAGAATAGTAGGAGATAGGCTACATATCTCTTTGATCTACCAATTGCCTCAAATGAGGACTTTTCCTGCTTGGGACAAAAGTAAACAAGCACAGACATTGCCTCTTAAGGAGGACTTCAGACAGTTGCCTGGCCAAGTAACAGGCCAGGTCTTCCAAACTACATGAAGACAAGAGATTCTACCTCAATGCAAATGCTATCAAGCAAAGCAATGCAAGTTCTCAAAGAACTATTAGCAACTAATGGTACCTGAAATCAATCAAATAAAATCAGTACACAACTCAAATTCAAAACCAATATAAGATAAGGGTCAACACAATCAGTCAAATGTGCAATGCACAAAGCTCAAAGCATATGAGCTAAGCATCCTACAAAACAAACAAGTTAGTTCATGATAATCAATCAAACTCAATCAACTTGCATTGATCTCCTTAAAGCATTTGCTTCTTAACCTGAAAAACCAAACTCAAACAGGAGCAACAAGACCACTAGGACAAGCCTAGGGTCAAAAGGAGATAAAAAATCCAAAACAGCAAGGGAAAGCTATCCAAAATCAAGTTCAAACAATTAAGAAACAAACCCAAGTGGTTTCTCATTCATATCATTCATCACCATCATTTCACAAACAAATTAGGTCAAAGCATAACAAATAGAACCTCAAAGAAGTCAACAGAAAGACTCCATTCAAATCTAGTCACAAACATTTCAATAAATCCTCAAATAATTCATGATCAAACATCATCCATAACATGATAAGCATACCAAATTTCAGCTCATTTGGATCAAGGGAAGTAGGTCAATGAAAATCAGAAAGTCAAAGCAAGTTCAAGCAAACTCATACAAAGCATCAAAACATGCACCATCTTCAATTAATCATGAAACAGAAACAAAACATGATAAATGAATGGGACCAAAGCCATGACAAAGCTTAAGATGTCTACATTACTCATGCCAAATTTCACATCCATCCAATTAATAACCAGAATTTCACAAACCAAATACAAACATGTATCACAAAAAATCAACAAATGGCCAAACAGGGGAGAAAATTCCAATCAAATAGGAAATACCATCAATAATTCCAGAAACATTCACATGTATTCTCAACATCCATAAGTATGTTCATGCAAAAATCCAGACCATTTTGAGTTCAATAAGCATGGTAACAAAAATCATGAAGTTGGACATGAATGGTGTGACACAAATTGTCACACCTCCATTCAAAAAATCATATCTCATCAACCAGCAATGATAAATTCACAAACTCTACACCGAAATCACCATGAACATGTCTAGTTTAAGCACAAAAAATTTGAGAGGCATTGGATTATGTATCATCATTTCACAAACAAAATGGCAAGGCATACATAAAATGGACACACATGAACAAACCCTAGCACATTTAAAAATCCACACGTGCAAAAAATCTGGAAAAATCACCATAATAAACTAGAGATCAAGAGGAGAATTTCACAAAAAATCCCATCAAATTTGGATTAAAATTGAGTGACTTATGAATTTTTAAAGATTGTCATGCCAAATGAAATAAATATTGAAAAAAGAAAATGATTTAATTGAATTAATAAACGGCAATGGCAAAATTGTAATTAAGCGGTCCCTTAAGTGAAACGCCGCGTTTCACTTAAGGGCGTGTCGCGTGCTTACTGGTGCATGGCCAATGAAACAGTGACCTCATGCAGCAAACCACCAAATACGATCAAACAGGGTTCTGGGTACAGAGAAATTAGGGTTTATGCTACAGTTGCCATGTTCATCATCCAAAATCCCAGCAAGAACACTTGGCAACCAAAATCAAAAAGCGACATACCAATCAACTCATCTTGCAGTGTACATCAATAATCTAACCCTAGTTTTCACTAACTCGAGCTAACATGAAAGAACTAAGCACAACAACATTTGACCAACAAACTTTAAATCAACATTTCACTCTCAATACTTAACTAAAATCCAAACCATAACATTCAGTGAACTCAGCATGGCAAGATCTATCCAAAGCACAACATGATTTCAAGAATAATGAGGTTCGAAAGTTCACCTGATTTGAAGAGCAGTGGTGAAATCGTGGTTTTCTGGCCGTGTTGAGCTGAAACAGATGCACAATGATGTTCCAAATGATGAATGAACAACGAATTTTAGCTCAACAACCCTTGAGGCGGCTCCAATCGATACTTGCCATGGAAGAACTTCAATGTAACAGTGCTGGAAATGGCTCTACAGTTGTGGAATGATGCTTGCAAAGGCTTCCAAAAGGATGGTAGATGATGGCACAATGGACAAGAGCACGAGTCCTTTGAAGATTTTTCAGAAAAATCCAAGTAAGGAAATGAGAGTTTTTGAGAGGAAATGAATTTCAGATCTGATTTGTGAATAGTGGCTAGGGTTTTTCAGTCTGAAATGAGTCATATATACTCTGATTAACAAAGCCTAAGTTTTGGTTAGTGGAATGGTAATTGAATTTAGCTTAATGAAAGTGTTTTGGTCAATTGGTGAAATCCACTCATGTTGCATGTGCATGGCATGCTACAGTGCGAAAATGGGCCTAAACACATCCCAAATTTGATTTTTGAACATTTGTAATTGGTAGAATGTGTAGGCAATGATTAATTTGAAAGTCAATTTTTCACCCCCTCTCTTTTTTAATTCAATGCACTTGAAAAAGGCCATTTTGATTGGATGATTTTTGATGAAATGTGATGAAGGATTTGGATAGAGCATATCAAATGTGACTTGTAGCAAAAAACCTCACTCAATTTGGCCAAATGGTTTGGAAGTTATCTCATTTTGAAGTTCAAAAATTCTTGAGAATGATTTGATCATAACTTGCCAACCACACATGAGAAATGAGTGTTCTTTGACTTTTTGGAAATGGGAGAACAAGATATTAAACTTTCATGTTGGACAAAAATTCATTTGAAGCTTGTATGATGAAGTAATTTTGAGGAGAAGAACTTTCCATTTTTGGCAAATTCCAATTACAGGTCAACTTACTATTTTTGGAAACTTTTTGTCTGACCTCCAATTCTTCACTGTGGATGTTTGACATGTTATATGAGGCTTGTATGGACATGAATGAGACCTCTCAAACCAATTCCCACCATCAAATCACTGATTAAATGCACAGTTGACCACAGTTGACTTTAGTTGACTTTGCTAGGGTTTTGGTTGACTGAACCATGTTCTGATGAATTCCAAGCCCCTACCACTTGAGATCTTGATTCAAAATGATGTCACAACTCATATGAACTCTTTATGAATGATCATGGTGCCCAAATTCTTCAAGAATGGCCACCATCCACTGTTCAATGGATAATTTGACTGTTTTGACCTAACTTGCTTCATCTGCAAGTAGCATGGTTAGATGACAATATTTTTGTACTTTTGGTTAATAGATAGATGAAAAGCAATGATACACAAATGCAATACATGCTTGGTGATCAAGAACCACACTCACGGGATAACCCACCCACTAGGAGGGAAGCAAATATGTACAAAGATCCTTGAGGCAATGATATGGTATGATATGATGCCATGAGGGATCTTAGGGACAAAATTGGGGTCTTACAGTACCGAGAAGCTTTAATTGTATACATTCATGACGGTGACAGTCTTGTACACATAAGATAAATAGCTGTAAGCGTCTTGACGAGTATAAGCGCATGCTGCAATGACATGGGAGCAAGGAATGCGGAAGGCCTAAAATTTTCCACAATCTCACCAACTTCTGTTTAGTCTAACAACATAGGCTAAATTTGGTCTCCCCTCGTTGTGATCCATTGTTTCCTAGACGCTGAAATTTTGCCTATGACGGTCAAAGACTGTTACAGCGTGTGTGCTAGCTTTGATGCTCTCCTCTTTCTTGACCTTCATGCAACACTCACTGAATACTTGCACGGACATTAACACCGCACTCCATCTTTCACCTCTGGTTGTGAACGTAGAAGCCAACCTATAATAGTTCGATCTTACCAAGGAGGTTATCGGCAGATTTCGAATTCCTTTGAATACCCCGTTCATTCATTCCACAAGGTTTGTTGTCATGTGGCCCCATCGACAACCTCCGTCAAATGCCCTTGTCCACTGCTCTACTGGTATGTTATTTAGCCATCTCCCTGCGTCTTTATTAGACAGTCTAATTTCATCACGATAATATTGAAATAACGACTGAGTTAGAGCATACCCAACATTCACCACCTTCTTGTGAAGATTCTTATCTTTTATAGCACGCATGAAGTTTTGTGCAATGTGTCTGATGCAATAGACATGAGTAGAAGGAGGATCATGCCATTCGTTGTCATGGTTGTTGTAGGCACTCTCAATGGCAGCATGTCTATCAGAAATCAAACAGAGATTGGCTTATGGAGCCACATGCGTTCTGATATGTCGAAGAAAGAAACCCCATCCACCAGCCGTGTCACCTTCAACAAGAGCAAAGGCAATGGGAAAGACATTGTTGTTGTTGTCTTATGCAACCGCCATGACCAAAGTACCCTTGTATTTGCCGTATAACCAAGTGTCATCAATTTGAATAATATGTTTGCAGAATGCGAAACCTTTGATGCACGGGTCAAATGCCCAAAAGAGACGGTGAAAGATTCTATTACCTGTAGCACAGGTTCCGCCTGGCATCATCGCTGGCAATGTCTCCATAATTGCCACAGTTCCTGGGACATATGTTTTTAGTGCCCATAAAAACCGTGGCAATTCCTTGTATGAATCCTTCCAGTTGCTGAAAACTTGTTCAACAACCCTTGTCCTCGCAATCCAGGCTTTCTTGTAAGATGAAGTATAATTATATGTTGTTCTGATATGGGATATAATTATACTCACCTTCACGGATGGGTCTTTATTAACCAACGGCAGAATGTCTTGACATATCAACGTTGCGCTTAGTTTGCGGTGATCTTGTTCAACGTTAGTTGCATTGCAACTGTGAGGTGGGTTTATTGAAGCGATCTCCCAAGAGTTATTTTTCTTTATGTAAGACGCAGCCAAACGAAACTTATAAAGCATGTTGCGACATTCGATAACATACCTTCTAGAATCAGTGTGTTTCACTGTAAAATGGTCTGCACGTGGTATGAGTTACAACAGATGTTCAAGACATTGTATTACTTAGTATCGCAACCTGTTGGATCACCTTCAACCGACATACGTAAGGAAAATAACTTAATAATTTCGTTATATTTTGTTAACTTCTTCTACCTAGATTATAATCCTATCTTCTTTCACATTTCAGTTCATTTGGTGTCCATACCTTAATTTGGATCATGACCATCAGGTCAACGCTGAAGACGTGGCCGTATGGACTGCATGCACACCGATAATACGGTTCACAACTGTGGAGATGCACAACAGTGATCGTGTGAAGCTGCAGTTCGGTATGCCCCAAAACATCCCAGATCCCCCAGCTAGCCTAGGAGAATGGCACTGCGCAAAGTTAACGACCAATGGAACTTCAATCCATGGAAAAGCTTCGCAAGATCGGAGTGTCGTAAATGGAAGCACCGTCATGACCATGTGTTAACTGACACAGTCATGCCAACTGCAGAAAAACTAAGTCGTACTTATATGGCTTGGTACAGATCGGTTGGTTTTCAGTTCATCGCCGAGGATATGTACTTGTACGACCCACGCCAGATGACTTACACACCTGACACCTCAACATCAAACCCCTAACAACTGTGTCAGACCAGATACACACAACCCCCTGTTCGTCAAACGTTCTGTTCAACCAACACACAAACATACAACCAAAACATGACATACACCTAACCCTAATACCAAGAGCATACCCCATACCACCACCAACAAATTGACCATCAACCTGAGACTCAACAATGCTTCGCACCCACCCCATCACCCTACCAAAGTCGCCTAAGCCAGAACACCTAACGATCATTCAACACCAACCGCCCCTCCTCCTACCATAGCCAAGAAGCCCAAACCTCACAAAACCAAAACATCCAACAGCCCTATCACTACCAAACACCCCAACAACCTTTCCAACCTTTCCTCGATGCATCATTCACACCCATGTCTCCCTTCAACTGTCCCGGTCGCCCATCAATGAGTCATCCACAACCCAACTTCTCTGGCATGGGTCATGAGCTCAGCTACGGCGCTACACCTTCGATGCATACTGAAGACTATGCCTATTTGTCTGACTACCTTAACAGGCCTTCTCCTATAGTTGGAAGTGACGCTCATGGCCCCTCAGATGCTCAAACACCGGTACCGAATCATCAACATGGGTTAGGGCCACGGGTAGCCAGAGGATGTGGGACCGGAGGTCGGTTAGGTGATCCCGGTCATCACCATTAGGTTTCTTTGTGTAAATGACAATTTTTATTAATGTCAATTGGTCCTATATCAAATTTATCTATCACGTATACCATTTACCAAAAAAAATTACATTTTACACTAAGGCTCCAATTGAATTGGCGTCTCCTCTTAAGTCCTACACAAGGGCGCCAATTCAATTGGCTAGGGAACCTGCCCTAGCCAATCCAATTGGCGCCTCCATTCAATTTTTAAGAGGAGTCTCCAATTCAATTGGCGACTCCTCCTAAAAGTGGGGGTAGTTTGAGATTTTTTTTGAAACCAGGGGTATTTTGGAAATTTTCTTGAAAAAGTGGGTTATTTTTGTAAAAATTTCATAATATTATTCCAAGTAATATTAATGATGGAAATAAGATTCTAAAGAATATTACTTCTAAACTTGAAACAAACACACCCTTAAAAGTTCTATGGATAGCTAAGTAACTATCTATATATAAGAGGCACACTTCATCTTCTTTTTCATTTTTTATTTAAACAAAATAAAAAGTTTAATATCCTATGTTAGGACTATATCATATAATTAATGCATATAGCATTTTATATAAATATGTTTAATTGTATTTAACCATATCAATTATAATTAATAGAATAACAGTTGTATTTAAATAGTGTTAATTGTATTTAAATAGGTAGGTTTTCATTTTAGACAAATTATAGGTTAGAATTTAATGTATAGATTCTTTATTTTATATGTTATTCGTTATTTGTCCTCTTTTTGACTGACAATTTAATTTTCATTAGGAATGATATTTGACTTTCTTTAGTGGATACTTGCATAAAACTATCAATAACGATTAGGATAAAAATTCGTAAAATGGGTATGAACACGAGCATGAGCAATTACCCATTAAAATAAGCGGGTATGGTGTGAGTACGAGCACCTTAGTACTCAATCCGCCCCATACAGGCACAATATATTTTTGTATATTGTTATTACATGTTAATCTATCAATTTTATTAAATATATCACTATTAAATTTTTAAGCATTTATAATGATCGATCATTTTTATTAGAAATATGGATAAACAGATATGGGTATGGGTACTTAGGTACCCATAGGATACATGTACAAGTACAAACGTTGGTGCTTACACATGTATGGACTCGGGTACAAGGATTTTTTTAAACCACGGGTTTAAGGACGAGTATTATATTACCATATCCATTATCATCCCTAGTTTTTATTTGCCACCAACGTTTGATATTCCAACCCCAATAATTCTTGACCTTTCTTCTGCAAACCCACCCCTCAATGATCACTCCACAACAACCTCAAACACAAATCTATGTGTTATTCACCATTAAGATATTCATTCAACTGTTTTTGTCACCCTTTACTTATAGGTGATAACTATGGTTCATGAAGTCGTATAGTGACAATGACACTTTGTGCAAAAAAAACTAGACTTTGTTGATGGGTCACTTGACATTTCAAAGAATAAAGAAGGAATTCCTACATGGAAACAATGCATTGATTTGTTTGTAAGTTGGATTCTTAATTTAGTTTCAACTGAGATTTGTCTTAGTATTTTGTATGCTGAAACTGCAAAACAAATTTGGTCCAATATAAAAGATTGGTTTTCTCAATCAATTGCTCATAAAACATATCAATTAAAACAATCAATTTATGTCCTTAAACAAGAAGGCGTGTATGTTTCCATTTATTTCACCCAACTCATATCTCTTTGGGACGAATTCAACTCTATTACTCATGTCAATCCATGTATATGTGGTAATCTTAAAAGCATTCTTGACCACCAATATCAAGATCGTGTCGTGGAATTCCTTCAAGGTGTACATGATCGTTTTTTAATTATTCACAATCAAATTCTTCTAATGGATCCATTTCCTTCAATTCAATGTATCAATAATCTAGTTCGTCTAGAAGAAAAGCAACAAGAGATCAAATTTTGACCTCCCCTTGCTGTAGAATATGTTGCACTCCAAACCTCTAAAGGGCCATATCACACTCCAGGAAAGCGTTTGAGTCCTTGTTGTGAGCATTGCAATAAGCATGGTCACACTCTTACTACTTGTTATTAGTTTCATAGTTTACCAAATAAGCCACATAAGAAATCAGAACCATCATCA
Organism: Lathyrus oleraceus; assembly: GCF_024323335.1. Lineage (NCBI taxonomy): Eukaryota > Viridiplantae > Streptophyta > Magnoliopsida > Fabales > Fabaceae > Lathyrus > Lathyrus oleraceus. Next base: position 42,306,449 of record NC_066580.1, on the reverse strand, counting down.
TCACCCAATTCTGCTAATCAACTGTGAAGTGCATAATATCACAAACTTCTAAGTCTATTACTAAAGAGGATATTTGGTATCATCAATGAACTTTACATGTACAACTTTTACTTGTATCTCTTTTTCATGGATGATTGATTATGGTGCTTCTAACCATATTTGTACATATCTTTCTTTTTTTTCTTCATATTCTTTGGTTCATACTCATATCTCTATTAAAATACCTGATGGCTCTAAGCGCTCGTGAAACACATATGCACTATCAATTGTTCACCGTCACTAACACTCACAAATGTTTACCAGATTTCGACTTTCAAATTCAATGTGTTATCTATTTCACAATTAACAAAATCAATAAATTATGATGCAATATTTTCATCTTCTGGTTGCATATTTCAGGACCGGGCAACGAAGAAAAAGATAGGTCGGGGTAGTGCTCAAAATGGACTATCCTATATGAATTATGAGTTAGTATCAAATAAGCATGATAAGAATAGTTATTTCCTTAGTAATACACCAAGTTCTTTTCTTAGTTCTAAGCATTATAATATGTTTGATCTATGGCATTTACACCTAGGTCATCCATCTATGTCTCATTTCAATTTCATTGTTAAAAATTCTTCAAATATTAATGCAAATAAAGACTTTATTTGTGAAATTTATCTGTGTTCAAAAAAATTATGTTTACCTTTTTCTTCAAGAACAACTTATTCATCTCATTGTTTTGAATTAATTCATGTTGATATTTTGGGTCCATTCTCCATGCCATCCAACAATGGATCACATTATCTTTTTAACAATTATCAATGATTATTCATGATCTACTTGGTTGTATCTAATGCAATGTAAATTTGAAACATTCATTATGTTAGTTCATATTTTTAATCAAATAAATTATCAATTTAATACTAAAATTGATCAAACTAACAATGGTAATGGGGACATTTTTCTTCCCTAACTCCAAACAATTCGTTTTGACGATGGTTCAGAATTTTTGTCCAAACAGATGCAAACATGGTTTCATGATCATGGCATCATTAATCAACGTAGTTGCGTTGCAACTCCTTAACAAAATGGAGCCGTGAAACGAAAAAATTGACACCTTCTTGATGTTCCAAGAGAGTTATGCTTTCAAGCAAACTTACCTCTTTCTTTTTGGGGAGAATGTGATCTTATTGCAACATGTCTTATAAGAAAACTTCCAACTCCTATCCTAAAATATAAACCTCCTCATCAAATTTTTACTTGGTTCTCCCCTTTCATACCCATCACTTCATGTGTTTGGATGTCTATGTTTTGCTAAATATATGAATATTCAACATAAATTCTACGAGTGGTCTAAACCTAGTATTTTTATTGGATACTCTTTTAATAAGAAAGGATATCAAATGTATGACATGAAAACTCATCAAGTATATGTCTCTCATGATGTTCAGTTTCATGAAATTGTACTTCCTTATCAAGATCTTGAACCCCATCCATTTAATACTGCAATAAGCATTAACACTCAAATTCTTGATTATGAATTTAATGACACATCTTCCATTTTACCAACTCAACCTAATAATCTTCCAGGAAATAGTCACAATGATAATTCAATTTACATGTTGTGACTATTGTTAGGGAATCCGTTAGAGTTAGGATCACCAATGAGACTAATTCTCCAGGACCACAAGAGAGGGAGACACCATATCTCAACCAAAAACGTTAAGGTGTTAGGTAAATGGGCATCTCTCTTATAAATCTAACATTTCACCCATTCATAGTCAATTTGGGACTTTAACCACTCACACTTGCACCCAACATTCTCCCCCACAAGTGTGAGTCTCCCACATCCTATAATAGGATCCAACATCAGATCCAGCTCCCGCTCCCCCACAAAGTCAGACCAGGCTCTGATACCACCGTTGGGGAGTCCGGGAGAGTCAATATCACCAATGAGACTAATTCTCCAGGACCACAAGAGAGGGATACACCATATCTCAACCTAAAACCTTAAGGTGTTAGGTAAATGGGTCATCTCTCTTATAAATCCAACATTCCAGTCATTCATAAGAAATGTGGGACTTCTTCAACATGTATATTTTCAATCAAATCCAACAAAATCCACCTTGATTGAAAATAATACATAAGCTTCAATGTCTTCACCGACAATCATAATCCATCTTAACGAGTATTGACATGTATAGTTTCAACCAACCCCAACAACTATTCCCACTTCTCATGATGACACCGCATCCAATGTTCCATCATTTTTTATAGATACTCCCCCAAATAATTCTCCTACATAAATGAACTCTTCAAACCATCGTCATTCTCAACGTATTCTTAAACCTCCAATTCATCTCAAGGATTACATATGTAAAATTAATAACGTTACATAAAACATTAACTTTCCTATGGAAAATTATTTATCATTATCAAATCTAAGTAACTCTTATTGAGCTTTTCTCATCAATATCATTGAAAATAAATAACCAAAATCTTATTCTCAAGACATATAATCAACTGAATGATATGAATCTATGGCTAAATAAATTCAAGCCCTTGAATCAAACAACTTGGGTTGTATGTCCACTCCCTGAAGATAAATCAACAATTGGTTATAAGTGGGTTTAAAAAATAAAATATCACTATGATGGTTCTATTTAGAGATATAAGGCTCATTTAGTTGGCAAAGGATAAACTAAAGTTTAAGGCATCGACTATCATGATACCTTTGCACTTATCGCCAAACTAGTCAAAATTTGACTTCTTCTATCCATCGTTTCCATTAAAAACTGGTCATTACATCAACTTGATGTTAACAATGTGTTTCGTCAAAGATATCTCAATGGATAAGTTTATATGAAATTACCATATGGATTCTCTCATAAAAGGAAACCATATGTCTGTAAATTAAACAAATCAATTTATGGTCTTAAACATGCTTCTCGCCAATGGTTCTCGAAATTCTCCACCACTCTTATTCAAAAAGGTTTTTGTCAATCAATTTTTTGTTAGTTTTTTCACTTATAATTGTAATCAAACGACCATATTTTTCCTTGTTTATGTTGATGAGATTGTGATTACCGACAATAGCGAAGATGCCATCTCATATATAAAGCAACTCCTTTCCCAGTCTTTCTCCATCAAAGACCTTGGTAATCTTTGCTATTTTTTAGGTATTGAAGTATCTCATTATAAAAAGGGAATATTCTTATTTCAAAGAAAATATACGCTTGGCATTCTATCTGACTATGTTATGACTAGTTGTTGACCATCATATTTTCCTATGGAATAACACCTTTGTCTACAACCAAATGACAAAATCTCTCTTTCTGATCCAATAATCTATCTTCGCCTCATTGGTCTTCTTTTATATATAATAGTGACATGACCTGATATTCAATATGTTGTTAACACTCTCAATCAATTCAATCTCCATACTCCTCTCATCTTGATACGGCCACACAGGTTCTTTGATACGGCCACACGACTTATTTCTTTCAGAATCTAGCTCCATTAATTTAGTTGGTTATAACAACTATAATTGGGCTCATTGTCTTACAACTCGTCGATCCACTACCAGCTTTTTTACCATGTTTTGTTCTAATCGTATTTCATGGAAAACGAAGAAGCAACAAACCATTTCACGTTCTTTTGATGAATAAGAATATCGCTCCCTTGCAACTTTATTTTTCGAGTTGAAATGGTTAAAATATCTTCTCTCTAATCTCAGTATTGACCATCCTCAACTGATCACAGTTTATAGTGACAGTTAAGTTGTCATTCACATTGCTGGACATCCAGTTTTTCACAAACACACCAAACACATTGAAATTGATTGTCATTTTGTTTGTGAGAAGATTAAATAAGGTATTATTACTCATTCATATCTCCGATCTTTTGACCAAATACCTGACATCTTTACTAAACTACTTAGAGGTGATGCTTATAAATGAATAATTGATAAGTTAGGTGGTAGAGCAAGATCAATTATACCACCCCCGAGATTAGTCAACCAGAATAAGTCCCACAACAACAATAACAAGCTCTTGATCACTTGAAATGGGAACTTTAATTAATGAACTTGTTTAATACTGTTGTTTCTTTCAGTTTTCACTTTTTACCTTACTAGTGCCAATATAAAAAAGAAAAGAAAAGGTCACAATAAAAATAATGAACAAAAGTGATCAAATTGAAGTTCCCTTGTAGATTGAAAGTTAATGAAGAAAAGGGAAGCCAACTACTTATACTCAATCTCTAGATACTTCATCTAGTATGTGATCAACATTGAAGTTCCCATTGTTCACTTTTATTTCTTATGAGAGTATTCATACATTAGTTATTTTTCTAGAATTTGCATTGTTTCTACTTAGTCTATTCGTCAGATGAATACACACTGAGGCAGTTGTTTGTGCAAATTTTGAGCTTTTAAGGCAACCTAAATTAAAATGATTATATCCTTTGGTCACCACTTTGAACCTTACCCATTCTTTTGACAACATAGTATGTTATATAGCCATTTGATTTGAAATATTAAATCTTTACACCCTATTTAGAGTTAGGTAGAAAAGTTTATTTTCCTTGTCTAGTGCAAAAGAATAAGTTTAGGGTTGTTCTTAGAAGTTAGCAACATTTAAGTTTGGGGTTGGGGTACTAGAGAAATTGGTCAAAAGAAAGAAAAAGAAAATGAAAATCAAGAAGTTAAAAAATGACTTCTTCAAAAAAATTGTGAAAAAGAAAAAAAAATGATGATGAAAAGGACCAACAAATTAAATTCTTTAGTACCGATTGAAAAGAGTGATATGAAATGAATCAAGAAACATAAGGAAAACTAGGTACCTAACTCCAAAGGTTTAACCCTACTATCGCAAATTATTTTACCCTGACATAAGCCATGTTACAACCTTGAAAATACCTCAAACGTGTGTGTTTAAATATCACTCTGATTGACTTTGTTAGAATTTTTACAAACTCTTTGCTTAATACTTTTTTACGTTGATTGTGTGATTACCCTATAAAATTGAGCGAATAAATGTGAGATGAGAGACAAGTTGAGTACTTGTGTGTTTCGAAGAACTTTTCTAAGTTAATTGGATTGAAGCAGAGAACGAAATTGTTGATCAACAAAAGAAAGGTGACATTCATTGGTAATGTTAAGTATTTTAATTCTGATGAAATATGTAGTGTGCAGACATGTTACCTGAGGACAAGCAACATAGTAAGTTTGAGGTTGTGATGACACTCTATTATTATTAAATATAAATATAACAAATCGAACAAATTGGCGTAATAATGAGAAAAAGCAAAGCCAAAGTGTGGAAGAATTGAACAAAGTTGCAAAAGATTGAGAAATATGGATTTGGTGAAAAAATTAAAGAAAAGAATAAAAAAATGTGATTTTACTTCTCGATTTCTCATGGCCGCGATGCTGAGATTATGGGCTCTAATCACATCATGAAGTAACGCAGGTGCGATGGAGCGAATATCTGACACGCTTTTTGCAGCTTTAAAAGGAGAATTTGGCTACTTTTTTAGGGATTCCGAATTTGAGATAGAAAGTGACGGCTAGAAGCTTTTGAAGCACGGTTTTATGGAGAATTGGAGTCATTAGATAGCTTATGTTATATAGATTTTGAGAAATACTCCTTATCAACTCTCGATAATCGTTATTTCCACTATGAGTAGCTAAGTTGTTTAGATTATGTCTTTTGAGATGAACCTGTTGTACTCGGTTGGATCATATGACTGTTTGATATTTTTTGAATTACTTTATGTTATTATCTTATTTAAATATTCTTGTGTTCATTTCCTTTTGCGCGTTGGCGAGCGCACAAATTGATATCAAATGAGTAGGGATTATTGACCGTAAGGCTACTGGTATGAACAAGAAAAATTAATCAACTTAGTAATTAACTAGGAATAAATAATTATAAGTTATGGCTTGTGAATTAACGAATTTAGTAATTCCTGATTTATTTTTGAATTGGCCTAAGGAATTAGGGAGTTATTGTGTAACTTAATGAGTTGCACACTAAAGAATTGGGTACAGTGGTCTTGCTAGTTTGGCGTGAGATTTAATTGTAATTGTAATTCATCTAATACACAGTTCATCAACAAGTATAATTAGGGGATTCAGAATAAAGATCTAATCGTTTTTCATCATCAAAACTTCTTCGTTTATTTTCTCGTTCTTGTTTTTGAACCAAAACATTATCTAATGTTTTTGAACCCAAACATTATCGAACCAAAACATCAGTTCTTATGGAGACAAATTATTTTATTACTTCAATACTACTGGTACACTTTCCAGTTTAGTCCATTGGTCTTCCATGTGCTTGTTTAATTTCAAAGATGATGGATCTTGATAAATTGATACGTATGGATGAAGTTTACATTCACTAGAAAAGGATCCAGTTCAATGATGATGGTGTGATGAAGGATGATAAATCAAGTATAACTATTATGATTGAATGAGGAGTAACCCAAGATAGATTTTCGAAAGCTGGTGACATTATGAAATTGCACATCAAATAGCCGAGGAAGATTTCATATCTATAAACAACGAATTTGAGACCACTTTTGGAACCGGTTAAAACAAAAGGTTCCTCTAAAAAAGGTCAAACTGACACATCGTGACAACTCTACGAGATAGCCTTATTCATACTTTAATCATGTTGACTCACATTGGAAAGATGTCGCTTTTTAACAAACAATATCCTCCATCAACGTTACCAAAAATCATCCATCTTAGAGAGACGTCGCTTTTTATGCACAAATACATTGAGCAAATTGTAGATGTTAAAGGTGACGACAACTGTAGTTTTCGAGTTGTTTCGGGTTCGCTCGGTAAAAGAGAGGAGGACCACGAATTTGTCTACCATCAACTTATACAAGAGATGACGATGCATAGAGAATCATATGCATCCTTATGCAGGAAAAAAAGAAAATTACAATTCAATTTTCAATGCTCTTGTTCCTAGTGTTAGTGGTCGGATACCGTTTGACAAATGGATGTGCTTCCCAAAAATGAGACGTCTTATAGCAAGTTATTATGATAGGGTATATATTGATCTGACAAGATATTGTTTCTTGGAAACATTTTTTCCACTTTGGATCATGCCACCTCAAAATCCATCTAGACGCATCATGTGTATTGGTTAGCTTTCAAAAATACAATATTTTGTTCAAGTTTATTTGAAAGTGGGATGTCCTATACTAAAAACATCACCGGAGTGGATGACACATTTCATCCAAGATGTTGGAACTTGGATGAATCACTTTCAAGAAAGGATGGAAGAGTTCACCAAGTTGAGCGACGTTGAAAGGGAATCAAATAAGGAAATATTAAAGAAGGAACCACCAATAGATTTAGGCAGCGACATATGTTTTGATATATTTTAGTTTTAATCTAAAAATGTAACTAGTTTTTTGTATGTAATATTGTCAATGATGTAATCTCAATACAATTTGCAACATACGTAATGTCTATTCTACTTTAATGTTATAGAATTTGGGGATAAAATTTGGATAGTTATTGGACAATTTTTCAGTTTCTAAATTCTTCACTGCATATTATATTGGTTATGTATGAACAATGTTCCGGGGGAATCCATATATGCATCTTCGGACACACCCCATTTTAATTGTAAAAAAAATAGGGGATTTTACGGATGTGCATCTCCGTAAACACCCTTATTTTGTAAAAAAACAAGAACGTGTCAGAATATGCATATCCGAAATATGTCATAATAAAAGGATATGGGTTTAAGGTCCAAATTAATCTAAAACTTGTATAAATAGGATCTCTCATTCCACTTTCTTTACAAAAACCAGAATGAATACATATCCATATCTTGCATTTGTGTATTTCAACGGTGCAAATCCCCCACTTCAAATTAGTGTCTCTGAGGACATACTTTTTGTTGATCTGAAATCCAAACTGAATACTCTCATGCGATATCCAAAAAAAATCAGAGAGTTGTCAAGCTCGAGTATCGTTCACTCTCAAATGACAACGATGGGAATATACTATTCAACATGCTTGAACTGAAGACGAGTAAGGATTTAAAGGTTACGCGGAGTATATTTTACCATTACTCAATAAAGAGTCTGATTGAAGTGAATGCGAAAATTATAAGGATAATGTAACGTCATGAACCACTCGTTTGTAATAAAATGTAATGTTAAATTTATGTTAACGTTAACGATTATCTATGTAATGTTTATTTTGATGTTAGTTTATGTTGTTTTTTCATTATTTTGCCTTTGTTTCTGATTGTTTCTAGTTTGACCTAACAAGACATATTTCGAAGATGGATCTTCAGAACACTTACTGAATATTGATTGAAGGATTGCTACGGAGATGCATTCCTAGACTCACCCTAATGCGTATACGGAGTTGCATCTCCAGACTAAATTTTAATAAAATAAGGGTGTCTCAGCAATTTGATCTGACGTGTGTGTGAAAATGGTGAGTCCAGAGATGCATATTCTATAGACAATTGTAATTTTTCACCGTAGTGTGGAAACATCTTATGGGGTGGAATGAATATCTCCCAAAGTAATACCATATGCTAATGGATAATAAAAAAGCTTAAAGGCCCAACTAGGAGAGTTTAACTTGCTACCCCCACTTATACTTTACACATCTCATTTAAAACAATTTTATTGTTATACCCTTGAATGAATTCAGAAATTTTTAGAAATTTACATATTTTTATCGAAAGTTTTAAGTTTGTACCAGAAATTTACAGTTTTTTATGCAAAATTATCGAGAAATTTTTAATTTGCGAATTTTTTTGTTTTTTCCTGGAAATTTTGACAATTTCCGGTATGAGTTTAAAATTTCCCAGAAAAATACCAGAATTTTTGAATTTTCTAGTAATTTTTATTGGATTTTTTGAAATTTCCACTATTTTTTATTGAATTCTCCGGTATTTTTTACCCGATTTTTTAAAATTTCTGATATAAATGTGAGAATTTCCAAAAGTACGAAGAAACAAAAAATGTATTAAAATTTTTGATTGTACTACTTAAATTTACATTTTTGATATGTTAGTAAAAATAATTTTTTTGAAATAAAATAAAATATAGTTGATAAATAATAAGAAGGAAATTTTAAAATTAAAAGTTGTCGGTATAAATAGGGTGACAAGTTTAATCCTCCCCAATTAATAATATTTGAAATAAAGGCCGAACAAAATAAATTCCATAATCCAATGACATTTTGAGAAAGTAGTATTTATAAGATCTTAAAACACAAAAAGTGTTAAAGTGTGCCTATTTATTACTATATTGAATATAATACAACATTAATGATAATAAAATTTTAATATTTTTATTTCGTTATTGATAAAGTGGTAAAGACATATTCAATTAAACATTCAAACGAAAGAAATATATTAAGCCGGATTCGAATTTAAAATTTTATATAAAATATATCGAAAGTTAAATTTTATATAAAATATACATTATTATTTTTTTGTTAGGATGGGTCTGAGCCACCATGAAGAAATTTATACTAGTACTAGTCTAGAAGTTTGACAAACTATTTTGTCGACATTCCGAGAGAATTAATTGACCCATTTTCTGTTAACTTGTCGTGTGGGTTTTGTTATTGACCCATCCCTAAACAACAAGGGAATTGCCTCTTCTGTTCTATAATTTCCACTAAACCAACACTAACAAAATTTACTTATATATTTCTAAGAATCTTTTATAGAAGTCAAAGTGCATAGAAAGTGACATAAATGAAAATAAAATAAAAAATAAATAAATCTTTTATTCCACTAAAATTAATTAATTAATTTCAACTCTCTCACATTAATATTTCTATTTTCCATTGCATGTTTCTTTTGCATATTCAACACACCCAAGTTCTTCTCAATGGAAGTGGAACCAACCAAATTCATATCATCATTTTTATTCTTATTCCTATTACTAGCATCTAAATCCTTCACTGCAGAATCAAAATGTAGCAAAACCTGTGACATAGCTTTAGCTTCTTATTATCTATGGTTTGGTTCAAATCTCACATATGTTTCAAAAATCATGCAATCCAACCTTGTTACAAAACCTGAAGATATTGTCAGCTACAACACAGACACAATCAAGAACAAAGATTTGGTCCTCTCTGACACAAGAGTGAATGTTCCATTCCCTTGTGATTGCATCAATGATGAATTTCTTGGTCACACATTTCAGTACCATGTTGGTACAGGTGATACCTATTTGTCTGTTGCTAATAGGAATTACTCCAATTTGACAACTTCTGAGTGGTTGCATAGGTTTAATATCTATCCACCAGATAGTATTCCTGATACCGGAACTCTTAATGTTACTGTTAATTGTTCTTGTGGGAATAGTGATGTTTCTAAGGATTATGGTTTGTTTATTACTTATCCTCTTAGAATTGAGGATTCTTTGGAATTGATTTCGAATAAGACTAAAGTTGATGCTGAGTTGCTGAAGAAGTATAACCCTGGTGTGAATTTTAGTCAAGGGACTGGTTTGGTTTATATTCCCGGGAAAGGTACTTTCTTATTTTGCTGCTATGTATGTTTAGGTCTTTTGGTATCAGTTCATGATGTTCTTTTACATACTATTCAATTGGTTTTCATTTATGCATTCAACTGATTAAAGGGTACTCGGCATTTATCATTTTACTTCTGATTTGTGAAATTATCGATAGAATTGGGATTTTAAAAACAGACAAAACTTAAGTCCAATTCCTTAAATGAAGCGCAGACACCTCTAGAAGTAGGCATGTCACAGTGTCCGACACACGTCAGTGTCTGGCACTAGTCTGACACTTATATGACACGTGTCAGAAAAGTCAGGCAAGTGTCGCCAAATGAATTGGTGTCCGACATCCGTATGATACTCATTCAACGCGTGCTAGACAATTATGACAAGTGTTTCGAAAAGAATATATTTTGTCTTTGCTTCAACACACCTTATGCATTTAAGAGTTTGTCTAATTTTGTAGCATCATGCTTCTGCTTATTATCTCACATTTTATTTTCTCTTCAATTTCCAGACACAAATGGTAACTATGTGCCTCTTCAGACAAGGTAACTTCTTTTTTCTTTTTCTCACGTGAAGTTAAATAGTTCTTCATACTCTTATAGCATTCTAATCTCGATGGCCTTGTTTTCGTTTTTCGTTTGCAGCACTGAAGGTTAGTTTCGAGTTTCATTCATGATCGATATACTCGAACTTGACATTCATATCAGATGTCTCAAGGTAAAGATGTCCTTAAAGTAGAATGCTAATCTTCTTCCATCTCATATTATATATTTTTTCGACATAATCAGGTCTATCAGGTGGAATTATCATTGGAATATCTCTCGGAGCAGTAGCGGGACTAATGCTATTAGGATTTTGTATTTATATTACATGTTACCGAAAGAAGAATGTACAGAATCAAGAATTTCTCTCAGAAGAAACCAGCGCGATCGTTGAAGTCTCTGGTAATGCTGCATATGGAACTTCAGATTCTATGAGTCCTGCTAATATCATTGGCATTAGGCTGCAAAAGTCAGGGGAGTTTTCGTATGAAGAACTAGCTAATGCTACGAATAACTTCAATTTGGCTAACAAAATCGGTCAAGGAGGTTTCGGTGAAGTCTATTACGCCGTGTTGAATGGAGAGGTTACTAATCACTTTTGTTAGTCTTAACTTTTGATTACGTTGGATATGATGATTCTGTAAGGATAAAACGGAAGTTCTGTCTATTACACAGAAAGCTGCAATAAAAAAGATGGACATGAAAGCATCAAAAGAATTTCTTGCCGAGCTTAAGGTGTTGACGCGTGTTCATCACTTGAACTTGGTAAAAACTTATGAAAACAATTTGATTTGATTTTATCGTCTGTTATAGAAACCGTTTATACACAAGCACTCATATATATGATTGTCAATTGATGATCACGTATAGGTACGGTTGATTGGATATTGCGTCGAAGGATCGCTTTTCCTTGTGTACGAATACATTGAAAATGGAAACTTGAGTCAACGTCTTCGCAGTTCAGGTAATATAAGCACAAGCAATGATGCATTAAATAATGTGATTATCTAATAGAATGATCAAGTGAAAATGTTTTCAGATGGAGAACCTTTGTCATGGACGGCGAGGGCTAAAATTGCTCTGGATTCAGCAAGAGGTCTTGAATACATTCATGAACATACCGTGCCTACTTATATTCACCGTGACATAAAGTCCGAAAATATTTTGTTAGATAAGAACTTCTGTGCTAAGGTACAATCTGTTTCAATAACTTTCTCGAGCTTTTTTGTACTTTTCTTTTTGTGAAATTCTGAGAGGCCCTTTATTAATTTATTTTTCAGGTTGCAGATTTTGGATTAACCAAGCTGATTGAAGCTGGAAGTTCATCAGTTCCTACTGCTAATATGGCAGGCACATTTGGTTACATGCCACCAGAGTATGATGAAAATTATGTTTCTCTCTTTATGATGTAGAACCTTGTTTGAGGCCAATTATGATAATATAATTTTGTGGCTAACTCACATTTCTCACGCAGTTAGCACATAGGTGATCGTTGAATCAAGATCTGACAGTAAATATTTTATACTCGTTATTTTAGAGTAAGAAATCATCAAAACGTGTCTAGTTTCTGCATTGTCTGATCTCGATCCAACAACCATCAACATGTTGACTTCTAGAATACGTGAATTTGTGGTTGCAGCAAATCCAAATATGTCTTCGGCACACCAATAAATGGTGAAACTGAAACCACTTCAATTTTCAATAACACAAATTTATTGACACCATTTTCTTATATTGTAGATATGCATATGGTAGTGTTTCTTCAAAAATAGATGTATATGCTTTTGGAGTTGTTCTTTATGAACTAATTTCTGCTAAAGGAGCTGTGATAATGGGAGGTGAATCTGGTGCTGATTTAAAAGGCCTAGTAGTTTTGGTAATTCTTGACTCCTTAATATCTATAATATTTTCAAATGGAAGCCTAGTGTTTTAATTTGAATTATATTGTTTGAACATTTTTGGTGACATGTGTGACAGTTTGATGAAGTTTTTGATCAACCAAATCCTATAGAAGGTTTTAAAAAACTGGTGGATCCTAGGCTAGGGGATAACTATTCATTTGATTCAGTTTTAAAGGTATGAAATATTGTATCATAAAATATTGAATTTTTTTGTGATTGTGATTGGAATAAGATGGAGCAATTTGTTACACTTGCAGATGGCACAACTTGCAAAAGCATGCACAGAGAGTGATCCACATCAACGTCCAAATATGAGCTATGTTGTAGTTGCTCTTACTACATTAACTTCAACAACTGAGGAATGGGATATAACTTCTATATACAAAAATCCAAATCTTGTAAATTTAATGTCAGGAAGATAAATAGGAATAGGAATTTAGGATGCAGAAGGTTAACAATGATTGCTCAATCCGGCTCCAAACAAAATTGGGCATTTGATAAACATTAGGAACAAATTTTATGAAATATAATTTATTTAGCGAGACCTTGAGCTCGCTTAGCGAGCCTTCCTTTCTTCACCTCTAAGTCATGTCATATCATCCTTAAGTGGACTTGGCTGCCATTCATTGTTTGGCGAGCCATTCCATCTCTCTTAGCAAGCAAACCATTCCTTACTTGTGAAGTAACTTTTCCAAGAAAGACTAAAGAACCGCACCTCACTTAGGGAGGTTGTCATTTTTCATAACGAGCAAGTCCTGACTTTTCCCTGGAATAGCTTAGACTTGAAGAAATCTTTAACCGTCTTGCTTTGCCTGGCGAGGTTGGTGTCTCGCTTAGCGAGTATCTTGTTTGTCTATGAAATAACTTAGCTCTAAAGAAAGCTTTGGCCACCATTGCTCGCTTAGCGAGATTCTATTTTGCTTGAGAGATCTTTGCTTCTTTGTTTTGTGATTTCTTTGTTTATTTTACCTGTATTTTTTGAATATACAATTAAAAAGTTCATATAGGTATTTTATATTGTTTTATTGATGAATTGAAGTTTTTTTCTTTTATTACTTGTGAATTGAGTTAATAAATGTTATTGTATTTTAGGTAAATTTGACACTTATCAACTCTCTTCAACATATATCTTTTTACTTGTCCTTAAACAAAATCAATGCAAATAATAAATGACTTAGAAAATTCACTAATGCATAATTCATAAGTTTCATGACTTAATTAAGAACTTTTGGAAAAGCTTTGTAATATGCCATGATTTTCATAAAAGGAAAATTCACATTCGCTCAAGCATGCGAAGAAAGCTACAAGCGAGAAAAGCCCTTTCTATGTTATTAGTAAAGAACTTTTATTGCTTGTTTAGGAAAGTAACACTTTTAATTTTGATAGGAGTAGGTGTTTGCTGGGGCACTCTTCATTCTTCATTCGAAACTAATGAATGTCGGTGGTTTCTGCCTTGTTATCAAAAAGGGAGTTGGGTAAAGCAAACTCCCTCCTTGGACGAGCACGAGGCCTAGTCAAGTAGAACCGGATTGCGCTACTTGGTGCTCCGATCGAAAATAAATTAGTGGGGCCATGCCGGTACGAACATTATAAACATCCACAAACTAATCTTTTGGAAAAAATATCTTCAAGTTATTCACTAAATAAACATTCATCCTTCAATGAAGATACAATTTGTGAAAAGAGAAATGAAATTTTTTATAGAAGGGATGGATCGTGGTATTTGGAAGAATGTGAATGAAGGTTCATTTGTTCTTACACACATAGTTAATGGTGCTATAGAAAACAAACCTGGAAAATATTGGATCAAAGATGATAAAGAAAATGTGCAACTTAGTTTGAAAGCAAAAGTTATCATCACAATCGCTCTCGGTCTTGATCAGTTTTTGCGAGTTTCCCACAACGAAACTGTGAGTGCAACTTCCATTAGATGTATTTTACATGATGTCAAAATTAGGATACTTTAGCGTTAATGTACATTGGACGGTATCATCTGATTCTCTATGTGCATATTTGCATTAGGAAGCATAAAAGCATTTGGAAACAACCTGGAAAAGGTCTCATACATAAAAAGTGCATGCAAATATTTTTTTTGTGAAAACTTATAGTATAGGTCGACACATATGTCTACAGGTCGACCTAGAGAAAAATAATTTCTGCTATAGATCCACACATGCATTCCATAGGTCGATACACATGCTACAATATTCAAGCCTGTAGGTTCTGACTCATGTGTCTCGTCCTCAGATCGACACATATGCAGCACATGGTATACACACGTCGATATATGACCTTATACAGGCCGACCTATGCGTCGAACAGGTCGACACATGACTTTCATAGGTCGAACTATGCGACAAATTTTTTCAAAAATTCATAATTTTTCCAAGTCTTGTGCATTTAATTTGCCTCCAAACATGCATGCATATAAATACTTCATACATGCATCATTGTCTAGTAAGGTTTCTAGTGAGTAAAACCTATACGAAATCGAAACTTCAAAGCATTCTCATCATCTTCAATCTCTCTTCTATGCATACGCACAATTAAACTACACAATCATTTTGTGATTGGGTGCCATCTAGATTAGGATTGATAACGTCTAACTAGGTTGTTTGTACCATTGATATTGGGTTGAGAACTTTGAGGACTTCAAATAAGAAAACCAAGGTGGGGGTTTCCTTCAATATCTTTAGGGTTTGAAGGTTTTCGACAAGATTACATAACCTGGATCTGACCTAGTGAAGTCTTTGAAGAACATGAGGTTCTTGGGAAAAGGAGTAGCGTTGACAGGTGGATCACATTCGTAAATCTTGGGTTTCAACAAGTGTGTACTTGGAATTAATTCGACCTAGTGAAAGCTTTGAAGAACAATGGATTTCCTTCAAATAAGTAACGTGAGAATGGTGAATTGAAGCAACATTGTTGGTTACTTGATCAATCTTTGATTAGGAGTTTTGGAGGTGGTAGAATCAACATCAAACCTAGGGTTTATAGGGTTAGATTTATTCATCTCTTGTATTTGTATATTTGTAAAGTATGATATAATATAATATCTCAATTCGAATTCAAATTGAGGGCAGAAGTATCCATAACGAGGTCGATTGGGGAACTGCCTAAACAAATCCTTGTGTACTCTCTCTCTCTCTCTCTCTTTTATTTTTTATTCACAAATTATTGATTGCATTGATCATTTGATCAATATTGTTTGAATCATAATTTTGAACATATTTTGAAATTAGTGTTATTGTGTAGATAACAAACCATTTGGTTGTGATTGGATTTCTAGAACAACAAAACCACATAGAATTCCAAACATTATTGATCTCACACTAAGTGTTCGACAAATTGCCTCACTTGTATTTTTGTGTGAATTATCATTGGAGATAGACTTAGCTGTATTACTTTGCATTCAACTAGTTGTGGTTAGTCGTTGTTGATCGGTTTATGAATCATTATCATATCATTGTCTTTAATGGGCATATCCGAGCTTTCTGATAGCAGGTTCGGTTAGAATATTGTTTACTCAAGATATTTGTAACTTGCTTCCGCGTCATAAAATTTTCAAACTAATTTTTTGTCAAGTTTTTAACTCGGGATCTATTCACTCCCTCTCTAGATCTTGGCCTATCGTCAAACAAGTGACAGAGCTCCAAATCTATTGGGAGAGCACGAGTGATTCTTCAAGTGATGAAAGCTCTACTTCAAGTGTTGTATCGTCCCAAATTTTTCTTATGGAAAATAGAAAGAAGAAGAAACATGTAAGCATTTCTAAGCTTGAAACTATTAATGACTTATCTTATCTTCAATTACAAAGAACTTTTGAAGATCTTTATAGAGAGGCCTTAAATGCCTTTATAAATTAGCTTCACATGAAAAAGTATTTTTACACTTAGAAGCTAAAGTGTTAGAAATCAAAAGGAATTTTGAAGTTATTAAGAGATTTATGATAGATATTCAAAGTGACAAGAATGAGGATGAAAAATCTTTTAGGTTTGATTGTGAATCTTGACATGATTGGCAAAAAGAGATAAATGCTCTTCAAGTCAAATTAGACAAAGCCTTACAATCAAATATTAAATTTTATATTGATCCATAAAAGTATGAAATGTATTTAAACCATTCATATAAGAAGCATAAATTTGTCAAAAAAGAGTCCAATAGAAAAAGCACATCTCATCAAAACTTGTCTTGTCTATATTGTTGCAAGAAAGGTCATACTATTGAAAAATGCAAATTTAGAAAACTTTTGGTTCGTAAAGGATATTTTCAATGGTTGCCAGAATGCAACCTTGATTTCACTCACTCTCAAGGACCCAATAAAAATTGGGTACATATTTCCCTTGTTTGTTTCTACAGGTTGAATGCTTTGAGTCTACGGAGAAGATGTGGTTTCTCGAAAGTGGATTCTCAAGACATATGACAGGTGACATATCTCTATTCATTGACTTTGTGCCAAAGAAGAAGGGTTATGTTAATTATGGAGATAAGAACACGAGATCAATACTTGGAAAAGGTAGTGTAGGTAACCTCTCATCTACTACTATCTCCGATGTTATGTTAGTTGAAGGTTTTAAACATAACCTACTTAACATTAGTCAACTATGTGATACGGGATTTAAAGTCACTTTTACTAAATCTTGGTGCTTGTTTGAACATAATGAGAAGAAGGATTGTGTGTTTAAGGGCTTGCGGGTTAATAACACTTATATGCTTAAGTTAGATGATGTATCCTTGGTTGGAACTAAGTGTCTAGCTACCATGAGTGAAAACTCTTGGTTATGTTATAAATGCCTAGCTCATGTTAACTTTGATTTACTAAACAAAGTGACCTCAAAAGATTTAGTAATCGGTCTACCAAAAATGAAAATTTCAAAAGATCATCTATATGATGTATGCCAAATGGGGAAGCAAACGAAAGTCTCATTTAAATCGAAAAATATTGTTTACACTTTGAGACCTCTTGTGCTTCTTCATATGGATATACTTGGTCCCTCGTGGACTAAGAGCATAGGTGGTAACAATTATGATTTTATGATTGTAGATGATTACTCAATATTTTGTTGGGTCATGTTTTTGTATATTAAAGATGAGGCTTTGTCGACTTTCAAGCAATTTGCTAGATTATCCCAAAATAAAATGAATTTGAAAATTGTTGCTATATGAAGCGATCACGGAGGCGAGTTTCAAAATCATCTCTTTGAGAAGTATTATGACAAACATGGCATTGGCATAACTTCTCCGCTCCTAGAACTCCATAGCAAAATGGTGTTGTGGAGCGGAAACATCATATTTTAGAGGAGTTGGCTAGGGTTATGCTTAATAAAGGCAATCTACCTAATTAATTTTGGGCCGATACTATTAGCACGACATGTTATGTCTTGAATAGGATACTAATACGTCCTATTTTAGAGAAAACTCCCTATGAACTGCTTAAGCGTAGAAAACCAAATGTGTCACATCTTCATGTTTTAGATGCAAATGTTTTATTTGAACAATAGAAAGGATAATCTAGGTAAGTTTGATGCGAAAGTCGGTGAGGGTATTTTCCTCTAATACTCACAATCTAGTAAAAACTTATAGGGTTTATAAAAAAATATTACTTATTATTGAAGAGTCGGGTCATGTTACCTTTGATGAGTCTTACCCGAAAAATGTCGGGAAAGGTGTTTCTTTTCATGATGTAGGTGTATCTTCACAAGATATTCTCAAGGAAACCGAACAAGGAATTGATCAGCCTGAAGCGGTGGAACATGAGAAAGAAGAAGATAACGATTGTGAATAGGAGAAGGTTGAAAGTCCAGTTGCAGTGGACGAACTATATTTGACTTGGAGAACACCCAAAGATCATCCTATCGACAACATTCTTGGAGACATCACCAAAGGTGTGACAACACGCTCCAAGATAAGTAATTTTTGTTATCACTTTGCGTTTGTTTCGTAAGTTGAACCTAAAAAGGCTAAAGATGCATTACTTGATGAACATTGGCTTATGGACATGCAAAATGAACTAAACCAATTTAAAAGGAATGATGTTTAAGACCTTGTACCTCATCCCAAAAATCATCGAGTAATTGGCACTAAATGTGTTTTTAGAAACAAACTCGACGAAAACAGAGTGATAACTAGGAATAAAGCCCGACTAGTGGCTCAAGGTTATAACTAAGAGGAGGGCATTAATGCTGAGGAAATTTTGGGTTTGACCAAGACTTCTTACTCTGAGTCTTGTCTCCTTATCCCTTGAACTTGTTGGAACCACCATGTTTCTTCCATGTTTGAGCCTGTAGTGCTTGTATCGAATCTTGAACACCTTTCCTTTCGACAATTCACATCTCATACGCTTCCAACGAACCAACCAAATATTCCATTTTCACGGTTTCAAGATTGTTAGATTCTTGAATGGCTACGATAATGTGATCAAAGTGAGGGGTCAATGTGCGCATTACCTTCTTAACTATCATCTTATCAGTTAGGGTTTCACCACAAGCTTTCATGAGATGGACAAGATTCTTCACCTTCGAGACATAACATGCATTCCTTTCTTCTTCTCCGTAATTCATATTGTCTTCACAACGTCTGTAATTTGAGGACTTTAACCTTCTCACCTCCTTCGTAATACTTGATAAGAATATTTGATGCCTCATTCGTCGATTCAGCATGAGAGATCCGATCAAAGTTCGTCGTGTTTATCGTCGATTGAATATAAAACACAGTCTTGCAATCTTTATTCTTGGACTCCTTGTTCACGACTCTCTGAGCATAAATTGCATTCTCAGCAAGCTCAAGGACGCCATTAGTAACCACTTCTAGGGTTTCGTGAAATCCAAACAGAGATTGCATATGTTTTCTCCATCAGATCCAATTATTATCGTTAAAAATTGGAAGAGAATTCCGAATTCCATTGTTACCATTCATCTTTGTAGCAAACGCGATTAACAACCACAATCATGGAAACACAATCACCAACATGTGATTCTTGAAAACACGATCAAGAAACTAATCAGGTTTCTAGATACCAATTTGTTAGTGCGTGAGACACTTTTAGCAAGGAGAGAAAAAGAGAGAATGAAGAATAAGGATTGTTATTATTCAATGTGTTAAAATTGATTTACAATATACATGTATTTATATACAAAGTTACTTGTATTCTAAGTAACAAACTCTAACCCTAACTAACTTGGGTTTGGACATTATATCACAACAAATAAAAGGGAGCCTTTGAGCATTTATGAGTCTTTTTTTATTTTTCACATTTCTCCAACTCTAAAAATGAGAGAACTAATTACATAATTTTAAATGGCGTATCAATATGTTAATTTATTAATTTATCATGAATTTAAGAATCAAATGCGATACACTTACTGTCTGAGTAAGAATTGAATGACTTTTGTGTAATTGGAGGATGTATGAATGACTAGAATAAGTTGTTTCGAAATCAAACATTAGTTGATTTAATAGTGATTGACGCTGAATTTGATAGAGAGAATTGTAATTAAAAGGATTTTGAAACTATTGATACTAGAAATCATTCCTAAATTGTATTAGTCATTCAGTGAATCAGATACTGAGGTGAAAATAAAAAAAAAATAAAAAAAATAATTAAAAAAAAAAGGTAATGATTTGGAGAAAGATAGAGACAAAATCACCAAAATTATTAAATAATAAAGTCACCTAAATTTTTCCCACACTACTTCACCTCTCACTCTCTCACTCCAATATTAAATCATTTTTTTTGGTTGTCCGTTAAATCATATTTTTATTACACATTTTTAGAAAATAGTATTTGTAAAAGCTTAAAAAAAAAGTTAGAGTGTGCATATTTTTTAGTCATATTAAATATAATACAATGTAATTATAATAAATTTTAATATTTTTTATTTTGTTACTGATAAGGTGGTTAGGACATATTCAATTAAACATTTGTAAAGAGAGAAATATAATTAGCCAGATTTGAGTTTTAAATTTCATATAAAATAAATATTAAATCTAAATTTTATATAAGATATTAATTTTGCTAGGATAAGTATGATGGGTCATGATGAAGAAATATATACTAGTACTAGTCAAGAAGTAGGAAAAGTATTTTGTCGACATTCCGAGAGAATTAGTTGAGTAATATTATGTTGACCAGTAGCGAAGTCAGATAAAAAAATTTGGGATGACCGCTAACGTAAAATAAAGATTATAAATAAAATATAAATAGTATTTTAAATAAAACATTAAAGTTAAAATAAATACAAAGTTAATTACTAAAAATTTAAATTACATGACTTAAAACTATCTTAAAGTAATGCTTTACGCGTTCCGAGTGGCTTGAAATCGTCAATAACTGACTCCGAACTAATGCTTGCACTAATCTCCCTTTCAATATATACTGTCATGCTATCTCCAAGTAACCCATCATCCATCTTGTTTCTCAACTTAGTCTTAATAATTTTCATTGCTGAAAAAGACCTCTCAATTGTGGCCGTAGAAACGGGAAAAGTCATGATAAGACGAAGTAGTCTATCAATCAAGAAGTAAGTTTCAGCCTGTCCAGATGCAACCAAACATGAACATAGTTCTTGAATAGTTGATAAATTATTCAAGTTTGATGCTTGACGACCAACAAATAGAAAATGTTGGAGTTGAAATTGCAAATTATTCTTCTCTTGATCACTAAAATCCATAGGATAATATTTTTTAACTAAAGAACAAATAGTATCAATGCTAAAAGCTTTATATCCATCCTTAGGAGATAAAGAACAAGAAAGAGTTAACAAATTCATTGCCTGCTCACTGAATCTGCTATTCAACTCTTGTAACTGTTTGTCAATGGTAGTGAAAAAGATTTCAACTTTAAAGTAATGTTGAATTGTGACTTGATTCTCTTCAAGACGGAAGCGTCCAAATCTTGTTGTTGAATGAACATCATTAAGATCAGGAATCTCAATACCATGCTTTTCACAAAAAGATACCACTTTAGTAAACAATATATCCCAACCATTTTCTCTCAAACCTTGAATAAGATGTTTTGTTGAACGAACCAAGTTCATAGCATAAACTACATCTTGATTTTTTTTTGTAAGGCTTGACAAAGCATATCTATTATTCCCATGATTTCTTTCATGAAGTGCAAAATAAATATAAAATCAAATGCCTTCAAGTAATTGTAACAACTATCTGCATCCCCACGTGTAGCATAACTCCCTCTATCTTTTGCAATTTTTTTTAAAACTAAACAAGTTGCTTCATACATGTTTATCAAGTTAGAAATTGAATCGTAATGTGATCACCAACGAGTATCCCCAACTCGTTTCAATGTACCAACTTGATTTGCACCTTTACCAGTTACAATCTCATCAATCTCTAACAAATAAGCAATTTCTTCTATTTGGGCAGCCTGTAACTCGTCATGACGCTTTGTAGAAGAACAAACAACATTCACAACAAAGATCAGCTTCTCAAAAAATTTATGAACAGGTTTGACTTCTCTTGATGATGTAACTAATGCAAGTTGCAATCGATGAGCAAAACAATGAACATAGTATGCATAAGGACAATCCTTCATAAAGAGGGCTTGTAAACCATTCAATTCTCCTCTCATATTGCTAGCACCATCATACCCTTGGCCATGAATGTTAGAAACATCAAGGTTATGTCGAGAAAGTATATCACATATTGCTTCCTTAAGAGTTAAAGATGTGGTGTCTTTAACATGTACCACATCAAAAAATCTCTCTTGTATTAAACAACTTTATCAACAAATCTTAATACAAGAGCCATTTGTTCCTTTTTTGACTCATCACGAGCTTCATCAACAACGATACAGAATTTGGAATCACCAATTTCCTCACGAATACTCTTTTTCACCCTACTAGAAAGAATTTGCAAGAGCTCTTTTTGAATTTGATGTGAAGTATACTTGCAATTTTGTGGAGCATTTTCCAACACAACTTTTGCAACTTCATCATTGTAGGATGCTAAAGGTTTCAATAACTCAAGAAAGTTACCTTGATTTCTTGATTTGCTACTTTCGTCGTGACCCCTAAAAGCACAAACTTGTAGTGTTAACCAACGAACAATGTCAATTGAAGTCTTGAGTCGTAACCGATTATTCATTCTTTGACTTAAATTTTGCACTTGAATAACATTTCTAATATGACCATCTTTATTCAACAAGTCTTGACAAGCTTTCATTGCATTGTTGCGTGGTGAGCAAGGATCCTTCCCTATGTGTTTAAGAAAGGAACAATGTTTTCCATTCCTAACTTTCTTCCAATTTCTAAAACCCATAGAAATAAAGACAAGTGATCCGGGACGTCTGTAACACCCCGATAAAATATGATAATTATTTAATTTAAGTTTAATAGTGTATTATGATGATAATATGAATGAGAGGGTATCATTTTTCAAAATAAAAGATAAACCATTCATATATATTATTATTATTATATTTATTAATTTAATTAAATAATTGGAATATTATTGGATTATTATTATTGGAATAATAAAGTTGGAATTGGAACGATTTTTGGAATCAGTAAAGAGTCCCATTTAGTAAAAAGGTTTTTACACGTGAAAACAGAGAAGCGACTAAAAAGTGGAAAAAGGGCAAAAAGGAAGAGCAAGAGAAAAAGGGTTGAAGAAGAGAAAAGCTTGAAGTTAAAGGATTTGCCGGATTAACTCAGGTAAGGGGGGAAATCCTTATTATTATGGGTTAGTATGATTGGGTCAATGGGTAGAACATGTTTTAGGTTGAAATCCTTAATTGGCTTGAATTGGAATTATTAGGTTTTGATAAATACCCTTGAATTGTGATGAATAAATTACGTTAAAACTGTGAATGAATCTATATTTGGATGAGTCGTAATTTTCTGGACGTGTAGCTTTTTACGGAATCGAAATCGGAGGTCCGGAAGTCCTCCAACGGCGAAAAATGCGGGTAATTCTGCATTCTGTTCGTTGTTAGCGCAGGAACAACTTTCTGTCTTGCGTTAACCGGTTAACCCAGGGCGTTAACCGGTTAACACTGTTATGATAATTAAAAAAAAATAATTTCTGTCTTGCGTTAACAGGTTAACCCAGGGCGTTAACCGGTTAACACTGTTGAAATACTGTTAGAATTGCATTCTGTCTTGCGTTAACAGGTTAACCCAGGGCGTTAACCGGTTAACACTGTTGAAATACTGTAAAATTTGTATTCTGTCTTGCGTTAACAGGTTAACCAATTGCGTTAACAGGTTAACACTGTTTGAAAAGTGAAAAATTGATATTTAAATATTGTGTACGTTTTGGAATGGAATTATGTGTACATATTGTATGGGCATGAGGCATACGTGTATGGGCAGAAGTTTGATTTTCTGAGCTGTTGTTGTGCAATTTTGGTCGTTTCAGCTGAGTGATGTAATTTAGCTGATGTATGATATAGTAGGGATCATTTCCCGTTGTTTTGAGCAGTATAGGTATTAGTAGAGTGTGCTACTACTGTGATTTATTATTTGGCATGACATGATATGATTCTGTGATAAATATGCTGATGATGTATGATGGTATGCATAATGCTGTGAATATATCTATTATGTATGCAATTGTGGATGGACTGTTTATGGCTTAGAGTGTGAGCATATGTCCATTGTGGATTGTTGTTGATGTTTGCATGCTAGGTGATTTAGCGTGCATAGCATAGCCTTTATGGTGGTAGCTAATTCCCATGGTGAGGAATTAGTGAGGGAGTCACTAGGTCTCAAATGAGTGGGACTAGTGAGCTTGGTAGCCGTATCTGGGTTTGATCGGTGAGGTTGAACTATGTGTTCACGAATAGTCGGTACCGCATGCATGGAGTCTCATTTCATAATGTATGTATGGCGTATAATATGAATGGATGTATTCCAATATTATACGTGTGTTTTGTGTTTGTGTTGAGTATGATTATGAGTTGATGTTGCCGTTGCTGAATGTGTGATATGATTAGGTTGATGAATGTGTTAATTTACTTAGCATTACATGATATTTTATAATGCTTATTATATCGATTGAGGAACTCACCCTTACAACTATGTTTCAGGTAACGAGCAGTGATTGAGTAGAAGCTAGTGCTTGGAGCCTAGTGTAGTTCCTTAGTGGGTCATGCTCTGGTATATGTAACATCGGGACGGGATGTTTTACTTTGTTTTCATTTTTGGTTGTTGAACAATTTTACATGAAATGTGTTACATGGTTTGCATGTTGTTAGATTTCTATCCGCTGCGAATTGTGCAATGTTTTATTTTGATTAATAAATGAGCATGACAAGTTATTTTGGTGAATGGTGTGAAGTGTCAAGTGTGACACCCTGAAATTGCATATCTACTCTGATTCATATTTTGTTGTTTTAATTAATTATTGGGGTATTTTAGAAGGGTGTTACATTAGTGGTATCAGAGCATAGTCGGTCGAGTCGAGTCGTAATTATTCTGTTTCCCTGTATGTGATAGGTGTTGTGTAACCCTATCAGTACTTATTGTTTTAGCTTGTTGGGTTTTCAGAATAGAGATGGCTGGAAGAGGTAGAGACGATGCTGCGATTGCTGAGGCTCTGGGTATGCTAGCTGGAGTACTTGGAGGGAATCCGAATGTTGTGGGATTGGGAGCTGCTCGTCAACTGAGTGAGTTCTAGAAGAACAATCCTCCAATGTTCAAGGGAGCATACGATCCAGATGGTGCTCAGAAGTGGTTGAAGGAGATCGAGAGGATCTTCCGAGTGACTGAGTGTGCCGATAACCAGAAGGTCAGGTTCGGTACGCATATGCTGTCAGAGGAAGCAGATGATTGGTGGGTTGCTGCCCGCACTGAGTTGGAAGCTGCTAGCACTTGGGCGGTGTTCAGAGAGAGATTCCTGAGGAAGTACTTTCCAGAGGATGTCAGAGGAAAGAAAGAGATAGAGTTCTTAGAATTGAAGCAGGGCAACCGGTCTGTTACTGAGTATGCTGCTAAGTTCACAGAGCTGTCGAAGTATTACACTCCCTATGATGAGGCTACTGGGGAATTTTCAAAATGTGTGAAGTTTGAGAACGGGTTACGTCCCGAGATCAAGCAGGCTATTGGGTATCAGCGGATTAGAGTGTTTTCTGACTTGGTTGACTGTTGCAGGATTTTTGAACAGGATACCAAGGCCAGAGCGGAGAGCTATCAGCAGAGGGTTGATAGGAAAGGCAAGAATCAGAATGATCGTGGGAAGCCGTATGCAGCTGGCAAAGGTTTCCAGAGACAGAGTGGGATGAAGAGACCTAGTGGGGGAGACTCCAGTGCCCCTGCTAAGTGTTACAGATGTGGTCAGGCTGGACATCGTATCCATGAGTGTACCAGTACTGAGAAGAAGTGTTTCAAGTGTGGCAAAGGTGGTCACTTGGCTGCAGAGTGCCGGTTGAAGACTATGACTTGTTTCAACTGTGGAGAGGTGGGTCATATCAGTCCACAGTGTCCTAAGCCGAAGAAAGAGAACCAGTCGGGAGGCAAGGTCTTTGCTTTATCGTGTTCTGAGACTTCTGCAGATGATCGTTTGATCCGAGGTACGTGTTATATTAATGGCTTTCCTCTTGTAGCTATTATTGACACAGGTGCGACTCATTCCTTTATATCTTTGGATTGTGCTGTGAAACTTAAATTAGAGATATCTGAGATGCATGGGAGTATGGTGATTGATACTCCTGCGAAGGGTTCAGTGACTACTACTTCAGTTTGTTTAAATTGCCCTTTGAGTATTTTTGGTAGAGACTTTGGGATGGACCTCGTGTGTCTTCCACTAGTGCAGATTGATGTCATCCTGGGTATGAACTGGTTGGTGTTTAACCGAGTTTATATCAACTGTTTTGATAAGACTGTGATCTTTCCTGAGATTGAGGAAGGAAAGAGTTTGTTTCTATCAGCAATGCAGGTGAATGAGGCAGTAGCAGATGGGGCAGAGTTGTTTATGCTGTTAGCGACTTTGGAGGCTAAAGATAAACTGGTGATTTGCGATCTAGCCGTGGTGTGTGATTTTCCTGATGTGTTTCCTGAAGAAGTGAATGAATTACCGCCAGAGCGTGAAGTTGAGTTCTCGATTGATTTGGTACCTGGTACTAGGCCGATATCGATGGCTCCGTACCGTATGTCTGCTGTTGAGTTAACTAAATTGAAGAGTCAGCTGGAAGATCTGTTGGATAAGAAATTTATTCGTCCGAGTGTGTCACCGTGGGGCGCACCAGTGTTATTGGTTAAGAAGAAAGAAGGTACTATGAGGTTGTGTGTGGACTACAGGCAACTGAATAAAGTGACGATCAAGAATCGGTATCCTTTGCCGAGGATTGATGATTTGATGGATCAGTTGGTTGGTGCGAGTGTGTTCAGCAAAATAGATTTGAGATCGGGGTATCATCAGATACGTGTGAAAACTGAGGATATTCAGAAGACTGCTTTCAGAACAAGGTATGGACATTATGAGTATTCTGTAATGCCTTTTGGTGTGACTAATGCGCCTGGGGTATTTATGGAGTATATGAATAGGATTTTCCATCCGTACCTAGACAAGTTTGTTGTGGTGTTCATTGACGATATTTTGGTGTATTCGAAATCTGAAGAAGAGCATGCTGAACATTTGAGAGTGGTTTTAGGAGTTCTACGAGAAAAGAAGTTATTTGCTAAACTGTCCAAGTGTGAATTTTGGTTAGAAGAGGTTAGTTTTCTTGGTCATGTGGTTTCAAGAGGTGGTGTTGCTGTTGATCCTTCTAAGATAGAAGCGGTATCTAAGTGGGAAGCTCCGAAGTCAGTTTCTGAGATAAGGAGTTTTCTTGGACTTGCAGGTTATTATAGGAAATTCATTGAGGGATTTTCTAAGTTGGCGTTACCGTTGACGATGTTGACTAGAAAGGGGCAAGCGTTTGTTTGGGACTCAAAATGTGAAGAAGGTTTCCAAGAGTTAAAGAGAAGGTTAACTACTGCTCCTATTCTGATATTACCAAGTCCGTCGGAACCATTTGAGGTTTACTGTGATGCTTCATTGTTGGGTTTGGGTGGTGTTTTGATGCAGAATAAGCAGGTTGTAGCTTATGCTTCGAGACAACTGAAGGTTCATGAGAGGAACTATCCGACACACGATTTAGAGTTGGCAGCTGTGGTATTTGTTCTGAAGTTATGGAGGCATTACTTATACGGGTCAAGATTTGAGGTTTTCAGTGACCATAAAAGTTTAAAGTATTTGTTTGATCAGAAAGAGTTGAATATGAGACAGAGGAGATGGTTAGAGTTTCTGAAGGATTATGACTTTGGTTTGAATTACCATCCGGGTAAAGCAAACGTAGTGGCTGATGCATTGAGTCGGAAATCATTGCATATGTCTATGTTAATGGTTAAGGAATTGGATTTAATTGAGCAGTTTAGAGACTTGAGTTTGGTGTGTGAGAGTACTCACAATAGTGTTAAATTGGGAATGTTGAAGTTAACGAGTGGTATTCTGGATGAGATTAGAGAGGGTCAGAAATCCGATGTGCTTTTGGTTGATAAGTTGACTCTAGTGAATCAAGGTCAAGGTGGTGAATTCAGAGTTGATGAGAATGGTGTTTTGAAATTTGGTAATCGGGTGTGTATTCCGGATGTTACCGAACTTAAGAAGAGTATTCTTGAGGAAGGACATCGTAGTGGCCTGAGTATTCATCCTGGGGCTACGAAGATGTATCATGATTTGAAAAAGTTATTTTGGTGGCCGGGAATGAAAAGAGAAATTGCGAGTTTTGTTTATTCTTGTTTGACTTGTCAGAAGTCAAAGATTGAGCATCAGAAGTCGTCTGGGCTAATGCAACCGTTGGCTATTCCAGAGTGGAAGTGGGATAGTATCAGTATGGATTTTGTTTCTGGTTTACCGAGGACAATTAAGAATTTTGAAGCTATTTGGGTGATTGTTGACAGATTGACAAAATCGGCTCATTTCATTCCGATCAGAATGGATTATCCGTTAGAGAGAATAGCTGAGTTGTATATTGAGAAAATTGTAAGTTGCATGGTATTCCGTCGAGTATTGTTTCGGACAGAGATCCTAGATTTACATCGAAGTTCTGGGAAGGTTTGCAGAGGGCTTTGGGAACTAAGCTGAGATTGAGTTCTGCATATCATCCGCAGACTGATGGTCAGACTGAGAGGACGATTCAGTCACTGGAGGATCTTTTGAGGGCTTGTGTTTTGGAAAAGGGAGGTGCTTGGGATTGTTATTTACCTTTGATTGAGTTTACCTACAACAATAGTTTTCATTCGAGCATTGGTATGGCACCGTTTGAAGCTTTGTATGGTAGGAGATGTCGGACACCTTTATGTTGGTATGAGTCCGGTGAGAGTGCTGTGGTTGGACCGGAGATTGTTCAACAAACTACGGAAAAGATTAAGATGATTCAGGAGAAGATGAGGATTGCTCAGAGTCGTCAGAAGAGTTATCACGACAAGAGGAGGAAGTCACTTGAGTTTCAAGAGGGAGATCATGTGTTTCTTCGTGTTACTCCGATAACTGGGGTTGGTCGAGCTTTGAAGTCGAAGAAGTTGACACCTCGATTTATTGGTCCTTATCAGATTTTGGAGAGGATAGGGGAGGTAGCCTATCGTATCGCTTTACCGCCGTCACTTGCGAATTTGCATGAGGTTTTTCATGTGTCTCAGTTGAGGAGGTAAATTCCTGATCCGTCGCATGTGGTCCAAGTAGATGATGTACAGGTGAGAGATAACCTGACTGTTGAAACATCACCTATGAGGATCGAGGATCGAGAGTTGAAGCAGTTGCGGGGTAAAGAGTTTGCTTTGGTAAAGGTAGCTTGGGGAGGACCAGCAGGTGGCAATGTGACTTGGGAACTTGAGAGTCAGATGAAGGAGTCTTATCCAGAGTTATTCGCTTGAGGTATGTTTTCGAGGACGAAAACTCTTTTAGTGGGGGAGAGTTGTAACACCCCGATAAAATATGATAATTATTTAATTTAAGTTTAATAGTGTATTATGATGATAATATAAATGAGAGGGTATCATTTTTCAAAATAAAAGATAAACCATTCATATATATTATTATTAGTATATTTATTAATTTAATTAAATAATTGGAATATTATTGGATTATTATTATTGGAATAATAAAGTTGGAATTGGAACGATTTTTGGAATCAGTAAAGAGTCCCATTTAGTAAAAAGGTTTTTACACGTGAAAACAGAGAAGCGACTAAAAAGTGGAAAAAGGGCAAAAAGGAAGAGCAAGAGAAAAAGGGTTGAAGAAGGGAAAAGCTTGAAGTTAAAGGATTTGCTGGATTAACTCAGGTAAGGGGGGAAATCCTTATTATTATGGGTTAGTATGATTGGGTCAATGGGTAGAACATGTTTTAGGTTGAAATCCTTAATTGGCTTGAATTGGAATTATTAGGTTTTGATAAATACCCTTGAATTGTGATGAATAAATTACGTTAAAACTGTGAATGAATCTATATTTGGATGAGTCGTAATTTTCTGGACGTGTAGCTTTTTACGGAATCGAAATCGGAGGTCCGGAAGTCCTCCAACGGCGAAAAATGCGGGTAATTCTGCATTCTGTTCGTTGTTAGCGCAGGAACAACTTTCTGTCTTGCGTTAACCGGTTAACCCAGGGCGTTAACCGGTTAACACTGTTATGATAATTTAAAAAAATTAATTTCTGTCTTGCGTTAACAGGTTAACCCAGGGCGTTAACCGGTTAACACTGTTGAAATACTGTTAGAATTGCATTCTGTCTTGCGTTAACAGGTTAACCCAGGGCGTTAACCGGTTAACACTGTTGAAATACTGTTAGAATTGCATTCTGTCTTGCGTTAACAGGTTAACCAATTGCGTTAACAGGTTAACACTGTTGAAATACTGTTAGAATTGCATTCTGTCTTGCGTTAACAGGTTAACCCAGGGCGTTAACCGGTTAACACTGTTGAAATACTGTAAAATTTGTATTTTGTCTTGCGTTAACAGGTTAACCAATTGCGTTAACAGGTTAACACTGTTTGAAAAGTGAAAATTGATATTTAAATATTGTGTACGTTTTGGAATGGAATTATGTGTACATATTGTATGGGCTTGGCTAGGAAATGTGCCATACACGTATGGGCATGAGGCATACGTGTATGGGCAGAAGTTTGATTTTCTGAGCTGTTGTTGTGCAGTTTTGGTCATTTCAGCTGAGTGATGTAATTTAGCTGATGTATGATAGTTGTTTTGAGCGTCGATGGTGCTGATCGTTGTCATATCCCAAAATTCACCCTACCCCGATACAATTTTCATCTGATCCATGACCCTACTGCACGTGCATACATTCATTATTTCTATAAAAAAATTGGGTAACCGGTTACCCTAATCAGGGTAACCGATTACCCAGACCAAAAACTCCTCTTTTGGCCATTTTGGGACTGCGTAACCGATTACCCTAATCAGGGTAACCGATTACACCTGCGCAGACAGTAGAAAAAGCTCTATTTTTATCCAAGGGACCTTTTCTTTCACCCACTTCAACCCCTTTGCTTCCCCTATAAATAGAGCACTATCCCCACTCATTTTTCAAGCTTGAAAGTCACAAAACCTTTGTCTAAATCACATTCAAGCTCCCTCTTTTCAACCTAAACCCTAACTCACCCAAACCCTCTTTTCTCCTTTGAACCACCCAACCACCATGTAAAACATTCACCATCTCCACACAACAAAAAATAGTAGCAAATTTGTAACCTTCACTTACATAATCATTCACCACCACCACATAAACATACAACTTTCTTCCCTTCCATTTTTCTACCACAACAACCATAACCACCCTCTTCCAAGCTTTTTGCTTCATTCTCAAACCCAAACACAACAACAACCTAGTTTTGACACCACAATCTTGGTAATATTTTGGACTCAAACTCCTTGATATTTTTGGTTTTGTTTTGTGTTTGAAAATGGATTTTTACTCTTGGGTTGTATTTTGAGAGATATTTGGGTCAACTTTGAGACAAGTGGTTTTTGTTGGGTTTACACCTTTTTGGGGATTTTTTGCTCTTACTACTTTTTATCCACCATTTTCAATCAAACTTTGTTTCTTGTTATCATTTACATTTATTTGGCTGATGAGATCTATAGATCATGGCTATGGTTGTTTAGAGTTGATAAAACCTTCAATGTTTCAAACCTATTAATGATTGATCAATAGATCCTTCATGATACTTTGAGGCATTGATAGGTTGCCTCTATTTCAACCATGTTTGGGTCATTTGATACATAGATGAAACCATTTCCTTTACATTGTTTCTTGTTATCATTTAATATTTATTGTTGACTTGTTGTTACATTTATTTGGTTGATGAGTTCTATTAGATCATGACCATGGTTGTTTAGAGTTGATTAAATCTTAAATGCTTCAAATCTATTAATGGTTGATCAATAGATCATTCATGATACTTTGAGGCATTGATAGATTGCCTCTATTTCAACCATATTTGGGTCATTTGATACATAGATGAAACCATTCTCTGTACATTAACTTGTTATTCTATTTGCTTATTGTTATTCTACTAACCACTAACCATTAACCACTAACTTCTAACATTTATATTATTGCACTTTACTTCCTTGCAATTTATTTTATTGAACATTTACCTTCAAGTACTCATTATCATCATCATTGTACAAACTCATCATGCATATTTATTTACTTGTTATTTATTTTATTATCATCATACATTAAAAATAACAAAAACATGATAAAATGATAAAGACCAAAAATATTCACTCTACTCTTAATCAACTTGGACTTAGAGAATTTCATCTTAGGACCTTTGCTTGGAGGCCTTTTCTTTACTCTTTGTGATACTTTGTAAACACTTGGATTTTCATCCGTAACTTACATGCATGTTGTAAGAATGGCATCATGGCACCACCTTAGGGGGACATATTTGTAAGACCATTATCCTTTGTTTAACTTAGGTCACTTTTGCACACAAAAGGCTTTCTCTTGGGCTACCTTACAATGAGACTCTTTAATTTCTTGTTGGTTGCTTTGCATTCATGTTGCATAAGCCAAATTTCATAATTAAATAAAACAAACCCTTGATTCAACGTCAAGTGGCATTTTATAATCAAATTCAAAACACTTAATAATTACGATTGTTATTGTGCGCCACGAGCCTTAAGTGGTGGAGAATGAGTGAGAATGGAGCATTCCTACCCTTACTCTTATTATTTTGGATTCAAGACGCTTGGCTTGTTGTCTAGAATAATCACCTCCTCCCATAGACTTTAGTACAAAATAATCACAAACATTCTTCCATAAAACCCTTATTCAAGGTGAAAACAATACAACTCATCAAACTCATTTTTGTGCCTTAGGGCATCATCCTGAAAACCCTTTTCTCAAAGGTAAAATCAACCAACACACAAACATTTTCTACTCCGAACTATGGAGCTCTGATTCCTCATCCCCGAATGAGTGATACGTAGGAACAAGAGCCCCAATCCTTGGCGAGCACTATAATAACAAAAACACCCCCTTCTTTTCACACATTCTTTTGAAATTAAAACAATAATAGATAAATCCCATGTATGTAAAACAACCTAAATGGTTCCCATGGAGTACCATGGACGTAAGGGGTGCTAATACCTTCCCCTTACGTAACCGACTTCCGAACCAAAATCTCGGTTGCGAGACCGATTCCTTATTCTCTTTTAGTGCTTCCCGTGTGCATCTCTTTTCCGAGGGTTTTATCGACTATTTCCGCTCTCCTCTCCGATAGAGGTAAACTAAATAAAATTCGGTGGCGACTCTTCTGACTTTGCCTCTCTTTAGCATCTCTTCAGTCCCGGTTTCGTTATCGTGAAATCCCGGTAGCGACAATCGTGAGGCTTGAGTCACGGATCCTGGACCGGGGATATGAACAGGAAGAAGACAGTGGTGTTACCGGAGGCGGAAGTTGAGGGAGAATGATGAGGATCATTTTGACAGCGTCGTTGCGATGGTGGGTGTGCGACAAGTGGAGTTAGGTCACCGGGGATTTGAGCGGTCGGATCTATTGGAGATTTACGGAATGTGGTTGTGGATAGCCGTCGTTTCCGGCGCCGGAGAGATTGTAGGTGGTGAATAGGCAAGGATTATGGCGAGGAAGATGATGGAAAATGCGATGGGTACGGCGACGTGGCGGAGGTTGACCGTTGTTGTGGGGTGTCGCCGGAGTGTGGGTTGTTTGACAGTGGAGGACGGTGATGGGTTATTGTCAGCGTTGTAGAGGTGTGGTGAGTTAACGTGTGAAGAAGGTGGATGGCGGTGTGGTGGTTTGAAGTGAAGATGAAAGGCCAAGCCACTTTTTTTTATTTTCTTAATGATGACAGAGGTTGGAGGAATCTGTGGGATTTGGTCTTTTGAGGGAATCCTTCTGAGAGAGATACGTGAGGAATTAATGGATGAGGGACGTGAGGAGTCAGTTCTCCTTTTTTATTTTTATTTTATTTTTCTTTTCGTTTTCAGCCTCTTATTATGAGTGGAGAGAGAAAGTCCGTGAGAAAGGGAGTGTCTTTTGCGGAGTGGGTTTTGAGAGAAAATATGAAGAGAGAGAGAGAGAGAGAGAGAGAGAGAGAGAGAGACGCATTTTCTTTAGCTTCTCTTTTTCTTTTCTTTTTTGTCGTTTTCGTCCCATGTGACCGTTAGAGGAGAGAGAGAATTCCACAGTTGTCCACAACTCATCAATTCCCTCTTTTAATTATTATTTATTTTGTAAATATTTTTTATCCTTTTATTGAAAATGTTTAGTAATTAAATCAATTATTCTTAATAATAAAAAATAAAAGAACTCAAATTGAATATCCACTTAACTCCTATTAAAATTTGTTAATTATTTCGATTAAAAATAAAAAATAAAATTATTAACAAAAGAATAAAAGTCGGGCACAAATGTGCTCGAAAAATTAAATCGGACACACCAAAATGATCAGCACGAAATATACTTATTGAAAAAATACAACGTTTCTTTTAATTTCAAAATAAATTTTCACCGGTTAAAAGGCTCAAGCGGGTCAAAGCGCAGCCGAAACAGTCACTGAAAAATATAACGAACACACCAAGTTAAACTTCGTGAACCGTAGATTAATAATACTGGCGTCTGCAATTTTGATTTTGAACTTTTTTTACCTGCTGATTTTGCACGTATTTGAGAAATGATTTAACCAATTTGTCTGTATTTTCAATAATTTATTTCGACTGATATTTTAGATATTATTTATGATGAAATGCATGTCATGCTGTGCATATGATGCAAATAAAAATGAATGGAAATCAGATTTATGAAAAATTAAAATGTCTGGACAAAATTGGGGTATGACAGGTGTCATGTATGCATATTAGGATTTTGGATATTTTCTAATTAATAAAGTTTGATATTCAGTAGTTTACATTTTTTACAACAAAGTTATTGAATGATCTCACTAAACTAAAGTATAACCAGTTGAAAATCGACATATACAAACCAACTTCATGTGATTTCATGTTGCACATTTCATGATGAATCTATGTCATTTAGTTGTGTCACTATTAGTGATCAGTGGAGGGTTTAATTATGATTGATATAACTAAAATCACTTTGATTCTGTATACTGACATGACTAACAGACGAGATACTTTGGATATGCTTAAAGAATATAATGTAAAATTTTGAGCTCATAAAGTGTAATACATGTGTAAAGTTACATATGTGACCAATGGGAGATTGTTAGAATTTTTGGGTCATAAATGTAATATTGCATGTGTTATGGCCATTATTTAATTAGTAAAAACTCTAATTGTCTAATTAATATTAAGTATGGGGCTAAAAGCATAAATGTCATGAAATATGATACTATTATATAAATACCGTAAGTCAATATCTAATTTGATGAGGGGGAAAATTAGAATATTAAACACTAAGAAATAACCTTAAGGTTATTTATAGAGGTTATGGTCCCCATTTATAGACAAGGCAAAACGGCTTATCAGAAATTCTCTCTTCATCCCCATCACAAGAGAATCGAAGATCCATAAAGGAACTCTACAAATCGGAAAATCAAATACCCACAAACCCTCAGTGATTCCCAATGGCAAATTTAGGTACACTTCCGCCTTTATTCTCTAATTGAATTATGATATGGATTTAAGGGATACAAGTTGATGGTGTATCAACTCATAGAGATTATTTTAGAGTTTTGTTCTTGATTTCTATATCGATATAAATAATAAGGTTATGAACAAATCTAACAATAGACTCTTCATGCCTTAAATAGAATGAGGATTTTGTTTTGTTTCATTTGTTATATATGTTTTGTTTTCACTAACACTATTTTGTAGAAAATCGTAGCTTTTATCGAAATACACTGGTATGTCTCTATAACCCTTGTATTCGCTTCACATCATTCTATATTTTTATTCTAGAGTTATGCATTGGTTTGCTTATTTCCTCCTTATCTTACTGACTCATATTTTGCTTGTGTCTTTGATTGTTCTTATTTACATTTAAGTCTTTTAAATGCGTGTTGCTAATTATGTGCATTTGACGATTTGTATACTTGTTCATGCATTATTAATGATTGTTAATGCATACCTTGACATGCAAGTTTTTTATCACTTAATTGTTAGTTGTTGAATATTGGTGTCACGTGTCTATTTTTATTGTGTTGCTTGTGATATGTCTATCTTCGTGTCCAATATGAGATCATTGTTGTTGTATATGCTTCTTAGCTGTTTAAATCATATCTTCTTTGGAATTATATGCCTATGCAAATGTTCGTTTTGACTGTATCCTTTTGTTTTAGTTTAATAACATTAACCATTGGATATTATATTATTATCATAATTAATTTCCATTTTCTTATACTTATCTTTCTTGATTAATAAATTAAAGATAAGCTCATTGGTTTGAAGTGTTGTACAAAATGTACATATAAGGTTTTTGTTGATGGTAATCATTTATGTCTTGTAAGGCTCAGTTGATCAACATGCATGTATAGTAATTATAAGGCTTACCCTATTCATTTTTATTCTTTAATTAGTAAAAACATAAAATGTATGCTCTGAATTATCATTTTGACTAAACAAAACTACTTTGTTTAAGCTTGACAATTGACCTTATAATTCACTTGTATTAAAGGATGTCATGGTATCGACGAAATAAACATTGAGTTTGATTATGAACTTGATGAAATAGTAGTTTAATGGAGATAACTATCTCACTAATTTGGTTTTGATTATCATTTTGTAGTTTATTGGAGCATGCAAGTATACTCTAATGGTGATAGTTACAAATCCTTTACCAGGGATGTCATTGCGAAAATATTTTACAAGTATCCATCCTAAACCATACGACCTTTGTTGTGATTGTATTTCTGTCTGTCGAATATGATCATGCATGTTGTATATTTATATGCAAATATAGTTATACACAATAGGTAATAATATAATTACACGTTTGACTAATTGAAGATCAATCAATACTAATTGATTGATAACAGATTCTAAACACTCCCCCTAAAGTCGGATCATATATATTGTATAATCCGAGCTTGTTAAAAATATAATTCACTCAAGAACCATTGAGAAACTTGGTAAACATATCAACCAATTGTTCTTCATATTTGAAAAATTATGTGGTTATTTCTCCTAACAATACCTTGTCTCTTACATAGTGACATTCTATTTCTTTGTGCTTGGTCCGTTCATGGAAAACCGGATTGGATGCAATGTGAAGTACTGCTTGATTGTCGCATATGAGTTTTGTGGCCTGAATCTCTCCTAAACCAAGTTCTTTGAGCAAATTTTTAAGTCATGCAAGTTCCTTTGAGGCTTCTACCAGAGCATGATATTCAGCTTCAGCACTAGATAATGCAAATGTGTTTTGTTTATTGCTCCTCCATGAGATCATATTTTCTCCAATAAGAATATAATACCCATAAGTGGATCTCATATCCGAGTGTGATCCTACCCAGTCTGCATCTGAATAACAAGTGATTTTAGCATCACCCTTATCTTCATATAGTAGGCATGTTCCTGGTGCATTCTTTATATATCTGAGAATCTGAATAACTGCATTCCAATGAGTATTACAAGGTGCGCTTAGGAATTGGCTCACCATGCTCACTAGAAAAGTAATATCTGGTCGAGTGACAATAAGATAATTGAGTCTACCCATTAGACTTTGATATCTTCTCGGGTATTTCAACAGCTCCCCTGACTCGAAAGAAGCTTGATGTTGGGATCCATAAGAGTATCAATCGAACGACAGTCAAGCATACTAGTTTCAGTTAGGATGTCTAATGTATACTTATACTGGTTAATTATAATGCCTGATGAGGACTCAGTAACTTCAATAACTAAGAAGTATCTGAGTGGACCCAAATCTTTTGTCTGAAAGTTTTTAAAAAAATGAGTTATGAGTCATTGGACACCTTTTGTATCGTCTCCAGTGATAACAATGTCATTAACATAGACCACAAGAAAGATGCGTTGACCAGTGGAGGAATGAAGGAAGAAAACAAAGTGATCTGCTTCACATCTAGTCATACCAAACTGTATCAAGGCAGAGTTGAAGTGACCAAACCAAGCATGTGGAGATTGTTTCAGCCTATAAAGAGAGCAATGAAGTCGACAAACAAGTCTTGAATTGCCAAGAACAGTAAAACCCGAAAGTTTATCCATATACATTTCCTCCTCTGATTCTCTGTATAAAAAGGAATTTTTAATGTCCAACTGATGAAACAGCCAATGATTAATAGCAGCCATTGCAAGGAAGAGACAAATTGAACTAATCTTGGTCACTGGAGAAAAAGTGTCACCATAATCAAGGCCAAATACTGTGTGTGTCCCTTGGCTACTAAACGAGCTTTGAAATGACCAATCTTACCATCTGGTACAACTTTCACTGTATAAACCCATTGACATCCCATTGTAGTTTTGTCTGAAGGTAAATTAACAATGTCCCGTGTGTTATTTGAATGCAATGCATCCATTTCTTCCACTATCGTCTGACGCCAATTGGGATCAGTCATAGCTTCACTTGTAGACTTAGAAATAGACACATAATATAAAGTAGAAACAAAAGAAACATAGGAAGTAGAGAGATAATCCTAATTTAAAAACACAAGCATATTTAGGATTTGGATTGTAAGATCGAATACCTTTTGTAATTCTATTGGAAGGTCAAATTTAGGTGACGTAGCTAGAGGATTAGTTGGAGCAGCAGATGGTATTGGTGGATCAATATCATCTCTAACTTCCGATGGACGGGGTTCCCGTTGCTGGTAAACATGCAATGGATGTATAATGGGTGCAGGTATAATAAAAGGGATATCTCGAACATCTAAATTACAAATCTCATTGGGTGACACAAAGGCGGAGAAAAAGGGGAACCTTTAAATAATGTAACCTCAGAGGAAACAATGTATCATTGAAGTTGAGTAAAAAAACAACAATATCCCTTTTGTATAAGTGAGTAGCCTAGAAAAACACATTTGAGAGATTTGGCAGAAAGTTTTTCTTTACCTAGACTAAGATCATGAACAAAGTATGTGCAACCAAAAACGCAAAAAGGAATGGGGTAGAGATCATATTGCAGATTCAAGATAGAGTATGGAATTTGATACTGAAGGACCGATGAAGGAATTCGGTTGATAAGGTCACATGCTGTGAGGAGAGCATCACCCCAAAAATGAGAAGGTACATTATGGTGAAGTAAAAGAGTCAGTTCAATTTCAACTAAGTGACGATTCTTTTGTTCAGCAACACCGTTAGTTGTGGTGTATGAGCACATGATTATTGGTGAATAATTCCATGTGATGTTAAAAAAGATTGAAAATGGGATGACATATATTCACGAGCATTATCAATGTGTAAAATTTTAATGGAAGTATTTAACTGGTTTTTAATTTCAGCATAAAACTCTTGGAATATATAGAAAACATCTGACCGATTTTTCATTAGAAATAACAAGTGCATCATGAGAAATCATGATGAAAGTTACAAAGTAATAATATCCTAAAGTAGACTTCACATGACTAGGACCGAATATCAGAGTGAACTAAAGAAAAAGGTGGTGCAACACTTTTATGTACTCGTTGACAATAAGTACTATGAGTATGTTTGCCTAATTGATAGGACTGACACTCAAAAGATGAAAGCTTAGAAAAACTAGGAACTAAAAGACGCATTTTATTAATACTAGGGTGACCTAAACGTTGATGTGTAAGGTCTTGAGAAGCAAGAGAAGCGCGTGTATCTGATAAAGATAGATGATATAATCCTCCAGATTTACTCCCTGCTCCAATTGTTCTTCATGTAAGTCAATCCTTGACATAAACATAATTATTATTATTAAAAAGGACTAAAAAAATCAAGAGTACGAGTAAGCTTATGAACAAATATTAGATTAAAAGGACAACCAGGAATGGAAAGAACAAACTCTAAAGACAAGTTTGGAAGTGGATGTGCCTGACCAACGCCTTGAACTTGGATTTTAGAGTCATCTACCATAGTGACAGAAGGCAAAGAATAAGAATATGACAAGTGATATAAAAGGGATTTATTACCAATGATGTGATCAGAGGCATCAGAGTCAAGGAACCAGGGACCAAGGGAAGATGTAAAGACAAAGGTTACAGGATTACCCGACTGAGCAACAACGGCAGCTGATGATGGTTGATGGGTTGCTTTGAATTGAAGGAAATAATTGTAATCAGTGGCGAAAATAGTAACTTCTTTGGTGATATCTGGTTGAGAAACGGAAGTGACCCATGGTTGTCATTGCTGTTCTCGTTCCTTTGTATGACAATTGGCTTCAATGTGACCGAAACGATTGCAATAGTTAAAATGAATAGCATGACGATGTCCACCCTGTCCTCGGGTTCGTCCATCACGACCATGATAGTGGAAAGCAAGAGCAGATGATTAAGTGGTAGATGGAATAGAAACCGGTCCAAAAGCATGAGGTGTAGCCAAGCGCAATAGTTGTTCACAAACTGCTTCATAGTTAGGAACATTGGATCCTGATAAAATCTAGTTCCGAATGAAATCAAGTTCTGAAGATAGTCCAACAAGTGTCATGATCATGAAATACTTACTTTGTTGTTCATCATAAGTTGTTGCATCTTTTGGAAAAGGAATTAGGGTTTTGAAATTTTCCTTTAACGCATAAAGCTTACTCATATAGGCTTGCATATCCATATTCTCCAATTTCAAAGAGTTGAGTTTGGTGATGACATTGTAAATATTATGGACATCATTAGAGAAGACTTTCTTAGCCTTTTTCAAAACCTCATATCCAGTGGTAAAGGGTTGGTACTATGCTTGGAGATTAGTTGTTATGGAAAGCCATAACACGGCGCATAGAGAAACATCAGTTTGTTTCCTCTTATCACGTTTAATGGCAGGAATGTTGTCTGGTGTTGTAGTTAAGTGATCGTCGTATCCTTGATTGTGAAACCACATTTTGACAACACCAACCCATATGTTGTAGTTGGTTGTTCCGATTAGTTCCTCACACGGGATGAGTGGAACCTTTGTGAACGTGAGGGAATCAGTATCTCCCATGATATTTGATGGTTTGAAACAAAAAACCGAGAGCAAATCTGGAAAGAACGCAAGAAGGCACTGTCGGCGATGAAAACGACAACGAGAGGGGTAGAGGGACACCCAGCCACACACAACTTGTAGGGAGGCGTGTGAGATTCACACGTGGGTGGAGTGTCAGCGCGTGAGACGACGAAAGGTGGCGGAATTTTTGGATTCTGGCCGATCGGGAGGAGACGAATTTGACGATATGAGTATCTCGTCGGAAGGTTTTTGTGAGCCGCGGCGGCGTTCGTGATAGTGTCGTGGCTGGCTGGAAAATTATAGAGAAGAGAAAAGGAAAAAAATTGTGGAAGACAGTAGGTCAATCAACTCTAGATACCATATTGTGATTGTATTTATGTGTGTCGAATATGATCACACATGCTTTATATTTATATTTATATACAAATATGATTATATATAATAGATAAGTATATAATTACACTTATAACTAATTGAATATCAATTAATATTAATTGATTAATAATGGATTCTCAACAACCTTCACATGGGTATAAACTTTGCCCTTGATATCGCTCGAACTAGGGGTGTGCAAAAAAATCGGTTATCTATAACCAAATTGGTATCCAAATTGTTCTACTTTTAAAAAATCAAACCAAATGCTAAAATAAAAATTTGGGTTTCCATTTTGTTATCCAAATATAAACCGTTACCCATTATAAAAATTTGGTTTTGTTATTGGGTATCCAAATTTTACTATGCGTTAAATTTATATATTTGTCTGTTTTCATTTTTAATCACATTATAAATCAATTTTATATTTTATATTTTTTTTAAGTTTTAGAAAAAGTTATTTTAAAAATAAAATTCAATTTTTTTTTCTTTTCACGAAAAATATTATATTTGGATTTTTTTTTCAAAAAAATTGTATTTGATATTTTTTTCAAATAAAATTATTATTTTCTTCTAACTAAAAAAGATACTTTTTACAATATTTTGTATTTTTTTCAGTAAAAAAAATGTTTTAAAACAAATTATTATTTTATTTTCAAAAAAAATTATTTTCGATTTCCATTTTTTTAAAATTATTTTTTTTAGTTTTTTTTTTGAATAATTTTTTTAAAGTTTTTTTTTTCAGAATATAATTTTATTATTTTCAATTTTTTTTTCTTTTTTCTGAATATTTGTTATTTTTTTTCTAAAAAAGATTATCTTTTTATGTTTTTAAAATTTAAAAAAAATATATTTTGAAACCTCATAAAATTTGTTTATGAACAATTATGAGAGATTTTAGAAGTTTGAAAATTTTTTTTGATGAATTATTTATTTTTTGAATAATTATGATTTATAGAGATATGATTCATAATTATTTTATTTTATGACCGTTTTTATGTAACACATCATACTTTGGGATTGTTTTTAATCGAGATATTATATGTGGTGATTATAAAAGTCAAATTTAAAGTAATTTTTTAAAATAAATATTTTTTTATATAAAATAGTTTTATAACTAGTGAAAATAAAAAAGTTAGTTAAAAGAAAATAAAATTATTTTTGATATAAAATTGCTTTTTTAAAAATATAGTCTTACAAACTTTTTTTTATAAAATTGGTTTTGAAATTGAGTTTTTTAAGAAAATAAAAAATTGGTTAAACTGTTTTTTTTAACTATTTTTTTTTATTAAAAGTCGGTTTAAAACCGAACCGATCAACTTATAAACCGGTTTTAAGAAAATAAATTGGTTTTATAAAAATGGTTTTAAGAAAATAAATTGGTTTTATAAAAATGGTTTTAAGATCCAAACCGAATCATATATATAGTTCAATTTGGTTTGGTTTATGATCCATGCACACCCCTAGCTCGAACCATGAATTGGCTACATGCTAATGGGATCATATATATATATATATATATATATATATATATATATAGATCTAAAACCTGGTATTATTATGAACATGAAGTAGATATTAATCATAATGTACGCTTGATAACTTGATAAATTGTATGTAGACGTTTTATTTTGGCATTAACAGTTGAAGGCTTGATCGATGTATATACCGATAAAATCAAAAGTCTGTAAAACTTGCAAGAGAAGAATCGGTGACCAAAATGATTACCGCATAAACTATAACATATCGATGGATGGCACCGGAGGTATGTCGTCTTTTCTGTCGGCTAGGTAGTCTCCCCGTGCATCATTTTAGTAGGGCCTCCTTTATTAATTGAAATTAGACGGACGAGAACAAAACTTTACCTGCTTATTTTTGATTGAGATTATTATATCAGATAATATATTTTTAGACCTATACTCATTATCATCCTTCCATTTCAACCAGTCGGCTATTTTTTCCATCAGAGTAATTATAAATATTATAGAGACATAAACTTTGTTGTTCTTTTCAAATTTAAGAAAGTAGTACATGAAATTATTTATTGCACGGTGAAAGTAGAATATGAAAAAAAGAATGATCTTAATTTTATTATATTTGAGTTATATATTTATAATAAATTTTGATAGATAGAGTGAATCTTAATAATTTTTTTATAAATTTATTGATCCAAATATTAAAAAATAGAAATTTAAGGAATATATAAATAAAATGTAAAATATAACTGATTTTAAAATTTCTTCTTAATAATTTTTATTTTATTTTATTTTTAAAGTGGAACTCGATATAACCAATTTGATCTAAACAATAAAACATTCAAACATATTGTTTTCAATGTACATTTGAGTACAATTATGCCGTACAAAATAATATTATATTGAAAAAATGAAATTATTGATCCAATTATGAAATGAGTTAATAAAATTTTAATAAATTTTGGTATCTCATATAATGGAAATTATATGATGATCTTAAAATAGTAAATTGAAAAATTTGGTTTGAAGATTAATGTCAAGTTTCACATTATCAACTAAACAGTATGCTTGAACCTTGACATTGATCTTCAACGCCATAATTTTCAAGATAGTAAAGATTGAATGAAGATATTACAAACAAACAAAAAAGTGTCTTAAATATGAATGAAAAACTAAACTGCATCCGACGTGGCAACTATACATACGCGTGGCATGTATTCATCATTAAGAGAAATCAAAATTTCAATAAAAAATTCAAAACTTTGCCTTAAGCTAAGTTCAGAATGCGTGAATGGAATCACAAGAAATGAGTTGGATTATTAAGGAATTACATCAAGAAATCAAAGAGAATTGGTTTCATATTAGGGGTTAGGGTTCATCTGTGATTTATGAATATGAATTTCGAGTATGAGAGTATACGAGAGAAGAGGAGAAACGATGTATCGAATAGAACTGAATTTTTTGAATCTGAATTTATGAATCTGAATTTTTTGAACATCTGGAGAATTTTAACTATTGTTTTGTTCCAAACTTTAACATTTGTTTCGTTCCAAATTTTAACTGTTGTTTCGTTCCAAAAATCAAATTCAATGCAGC
Source organism: Lathyrus oleraceus (assembly GCF_024323335.1). Taxonomy (NCBI): domain Eukaryota; kingdom Viridiplantae; phylum Streptophyta; class Magnoliopsida; order Fabales; family Fabaceae; genus Lathyrus; species Lathyrus oleraceus. The sequence continues at coordinate 42,261,497 of NC_066580.1, read as the reverse complement.
CATAAAAAATCTAATTGTTGTTTCGTTCCAAATTTTAACGAAGGAATATAGATTTAAATACAGACAAATACTGATGATACAGAAAAATCAAGGAGCTGAACCTTCCAATTCCTCCACCGATAATAATCACAACCAACATTGTCATCGTCTTCTTCTTCACCATAATCACAATTGTGTTTGAAGTGTCCTGAAATCTTTCAGTGGTCTTTACCTTGGATTGTTTGTGTTGTTTTTGCAACCCTGGGCACAACAATAGCAGGGAAGTCTCAGTATTGATGAAGATGACACTGGTTTTTGTTTATTATCCTCATATTTGTTGTTGTAACTAAGCATATATTTCTAGTTTGTAATATTAAAACAACAAATGTGAGGTGGCTTAGTGGTAACCAATTTTGTTCAATATGCCACACGTGTAAATATATGTCACATCAACGTCAGGTGTATGCCAAGTGGCATTCTATTTTGACTTTGACTAACGGAGCAAACAAAAATTACTAACGTGGTGTTGTTTGAACAATTAAATGATCAACTTGGAAACTTTTAAAATTGAGGGGCCAAAATGGACCCCGAGGTAAAGTTAAAGGACCAAAAATTTAAATATCCCTAAGTTTATTGTATTTCATGTCCCTTAGTTTTTTCTTTTTCATGTCCAATTTACTTTCAACTTTATTAGAGATCTATTGGTTTCACACAATAAGCTCATATCATTGTTGGATAAATACAATAAAAACGACATGTTACACTAAGAATATAAACTTACTTCCACATACTTTATAATACCCATAATTCTCTTTCATATTCATATTAAAATCGAATGAGATGACTAACTCCTGAATATTCATGTCAAAATAAATAAGACAATTAATATTATAATCTTCAATCCATAACAAAATAAGACAATTAACATCATAATATTCATCCCATAACAATATGTGTGTGTGTATTTTTAAATTTAAAAGACAATTTTTTGTAGAGAAAAGTGGGGGCATTGAGCCCTTGGTATAAAAGAAAATAGGTACACAAATGAGGGGAAATAGGTCAAAACCTCAAGAGTTTAGAAGGTAAAACCTCGAGAGTTTAGAACCTTGAAACTATGAATCCCTAGCAAGTTCCTACTGTAATCCATAGTTACATTGGTGTGTATGTCATCCCACAAATAATACTTGTTAGTTGTTAGACCTATGTTAGTTATATTATCTGCACATTTGTTTCCATCTCTAAAAAAGTGAGATACAAAAAAAATCCTAGCCCTAAAACCTAGTAAGAAATTGTTCCATTTGTTTCTTATCGTCCAAGGGACCATATTTGATTTAGATAAAGCCCTGACCACCAACTTGGAATCAGTTTCCAACCAAACGTATAACCATTTCTAAGATAAAGCGTGCTCCATGGATAAAATTGCACCTATAAGCTCAACATAAAGAGAATTACATTTTCCAAGAAATCAAGAAAAACTACAAGGTGCTTTACATGATGATCGTGAAAATGCCTCCACATGTTGCCATGTTAGGAGTACCCACTGATGCTCCATCTGTATTCTCTTTGATCCAATTTTCCATTAGAGGAGACCAAAAAAATTCAAGAATTCTGCTAGGAGAGGGAGACATGATGTTTATGTTGAAAGTTTTGAGAATCATGAAATTTTGAATGGACAAGCTAGCCTCTTGCTTGATCATTCTCCTAGAAATAGCAACATGCAAATGAACAGCCACAATGCAATCTTTCTAGGAAATGCTATGATAATTGAATCTTAAGTTATTCATTGCTTTACAAATCTCATTGATTATATTAATAGAAGCAAACAAGATGATATTTTCCCATGGCAAGAGTTTCGACCATCTATGATATTCCAAATGTCATGTATTGAAGAGAATACATGATGATTGTTAGAAATGTTATCTAACTACTTTTAAAGCTTATGAGAAATAATGCAATTGAAGAAAATATGTGTTATGTATTCAGCTTGAGTCTTGAACAAACTGCACATGGATGTCATATGAATTTCTCTTTGGGAGAGCATGTCACCCATTGGGATTTTTCCATGATTGAGCTTCCCAAAAAACAATGATATTGAAGGAGGGATGCATTTGTTTGACACAATCTTTCCCCATGGTGTTGCTTGAGAATCCCCACCTTGAACTTATAGGACTCCTTTATAGTGAGTTGAATATCTTCATTAGGGAACCATACCAAATTATCTTCTCCATCCTTAGAAATAGTGATATCCTTAGTCAAAAAAACTAGGTTAGGGAAATCAGTCACAATATTTGGGTGAATAGACAATGGCATATCCTGGATGAAGAAGCTCAGCCTTACTTTAAGGCTATTGAATATGGACATTAGGATGTTGAGATACTCTGGAAGGATTAATCAACACCAATTATCCACCCAGAAGTTGATTTTATGGCCCTTGCATATAAGCCATCTAGTGTTATACTTAAGCTCTTTAACATTATTCTTGAAACCTGTCCAAATGGAAAAAGATATGTGATGTCTAATTTTCCTTCTAGGTCCAAAATCCCTATATTTTATGACTCTAACCCAATGATCTTCTAAATTTATCCTCTGCCAAAATTAGATCAAGTGGGAGGCCTCATTGATAGAGGTTAGGGATCTAAGGCCAAGACCTCCAACATCCATAGTTTGACAACATTTATTCCAGGCCATAATAACAAGTTTCCTATTTGATGTGTCCCCACTCTAAATGAAGTTTTTGCACCATTCCTATATTTCCTTCAGCAAGGATATGTGTCAGGCATGGATAAGAAGAGTGTACACAAGCATTCCCTGGATAACTGTTTTAACTAGAAAAGTCTTCCTTTTATGGACAAGAGAGAACCTTTCCATTTGGAAAGTTTGAGCTTTATTTTATATGGAATTGGAAGTGGATTGATTTGGGACTTCCTTTAAAGATAGGAGCATCGGGGTAAATAAAATGCATATGACCTATGTAGAACCCCATATTGGTTAAAATCATATGGTGCCTTTGAGTGGTCATTGATCCACCATAAAGGATTGATTTTGATGGATTTGTGTGTTAATCGGAGCAAGAGGCATATATGTTAAAAAGATTTGAAATAGAATCAATGGAGGACATGTTACCTTTAGATAAAACCATAATATCATCAACATATATAGTATGATAATGGATGATTTAATTCCTAGTGGCTTTAATCAACTGAATCTCCTGAGATAAGGAAATCTTAGAAAGACCCCTACTTAAAACCTCTTCATTTAGGCAGAAAAACAAAGAGGATAAAGGATCACCTTGTTTAACCCCTTGCTTGCAAGTGAATAAACCTCTTTGTTGTCCATTAATTGAAGCAAACATTTGAGCATATATGAGGATGAACCTGATCCAATTGCAAAATTTCTCATTAAATCCAAATCCATCCAAGACCTTAATGAGAAAATCTCAACAGTATCAAATGCCTTAGATATATCCATTTTCATAACAATGTTGTCTCCAAAAAATTTTTTGTGCATTAAGTTAGCAACCACATCTGTGATAATGATACACTCTCTAATGCTTCTACCATGGATACAAGCTTTTTTATTCTAAGATGTGATGTGGGCCAGGACCTTGATTGTAGCGGTAAATTTATGACCATCAAGCTATGGATAAACTTGACGTTGATAAAATCAGAGTCGTCACCGCACTTTTATTGTTTCCAAAGGAAAAGGGAAAAGTACGAACAAAACCCAAAGATAAGAAGTTTTCAAATCAAAACTAATAAAATGCCAGAGATTACAGGTAAGGGGGTTGGTTACACAGAGGGAAGGTGTTAGCACCCAAAGTGTCCTAGGTACTCCTAGGGAGTCCTTTTTTATGTCTGTATGTGTTTTTGGTATAAAATGATGTTTGAGAAAAATAGAGTGTGGGGATGAGAAAAGAATTCATTGATTATATTTTTGTGTTTGATAAGACCTTCGAACTTGTGCCTACGTACCAACATAAAAATAAGGGATCAAAATCTCATAGTTCATGGTAACAATTTCAAAGTGAGTGGGTTGTTTTTAATAAAATATTAATAAGAAAGACACAAAGGGCCGAAAAGTTTGAATGAAGTTGTTAGTTATTTTTGTCTTTTGAAATTTTAAGTCAATATGATTAGATTTATTTACTAGTTTGATTTAAGAAAAGGAGTTTGAAAATTCATTGGCATAAGACCAAAGTTTCTATTTAAAATAAGGTCTAAGTTTGAAATCACAAGCAAAGAAAGTTTTTGATAAGGGAGAAAGATTTTTAAATTTAAGAAGTGGGAGGATATGAAGAGGCTATCCTAAGCATAAAATTAAAAGTTAAGAGTTGAAAAGATTTGACCGATGGGATGCAATCCAACAGACAAGTATGTCATATAGAAAAACCCACTTTCCCTTGGGACTTTGAATCAAGCAATAATCAGCAAGAAATTAGCAATATCAGACATCATGAAGATCAAGGCATCAAATAAAGATAGCCACATCCAAGCAAGCAAATCCCATAGCAAGCAATCTTCTTTGTCTTCTCATGTACCAGATGACATATTCCTTTATCACCTCAGAATAAAGCATTAGATACAAGATCAAAATAACTGTTAGCACCAAGACAAAGTAGCAGATGAATTCAAACAGAGTCCAAGGCTTGCATCATATGAAGGCTTAGTTTACAATAGCTTGGTTTCAAAATGTTGGCATTGGCCAAGCCCTTTTGCACATGGAGTGTTGTCTAATCCTAAGTCCAACAGTTCAGATCAAGATCACTTTTGCAGTGCTGGGGTAAACAGTGTAAATTAGGGAACGCAAAAACTCCCTAGTGAGCCTATCGTAGGTGGATGCCTTACTAGCAAAAATATCGTGTAATCCTAAATTATCAAGCATGTGGAAAACACTATGGTATGTGCCTAGAGTGTACAAACAGTCTTCGTCGACATACCTGGTAGCGAGGATCTCCCGAGTTTGCAATCTTTGCAAAATCTTGTTTTGTCGCTCATCGGGCTTTCCTCCACGAAGAATGGTGTTGTTAAACTCCATTCCGGCCATTAATGGTGATTGTAGAGAAAAATGAGAATTTATAGAAAAGAAATGAAAAAATGGAGTTTAATGGATTTTTGGTGGAGAAATGGAGAAGTGAAGTTGGGAAATTGTAATGACTTGTAGTGAAAATGAGAAGCTTGGGAATTTTTTATGAACTTTGGTGGAGTTGGGAGAAGAAGAAAATGGGTTTGGAGAGGTTGAAGAAGGTATAAATGGTGAAAAAGGGAAATCTGACTGTTACGTCATGGCGCCCGCCATGAAGCCTATGACGCCCGCCATGTCATCGGATTTGGTTGGGCCGGCTATGCTCATTGCTAATTGGGCTTTTGTCCTTTTGTCTTCATTTTTTTGTAAAGGGGGGGGGGGGGTGCATATAGGTATCCATGAATGCTGTTTTTTGTTTTGTTTTTGATTTAAGCTTGATAAAACAAAATAAAACGAAATAAAATAAAACAAAATAAAGTAAAACAAAATAAAATAAAACAAAAAATAAAATAAAACAAAATAAAATAGTAAAGTAAAATAAAACAAAATAAAACAAAATGGACATAAAAACATAATAATTATAATAATGCATATATATATATATATATATATATATATATATATATATATATATATATATATATATATATATATATATATATATATATATATATATATATGTATGTATATGAAGAGTCAATAATAATTCAGGAGTCCAGAGATCTTAGGAAAAATAAAGCAAGCATAATGTCAGAGGAAACAATAAAAATAGGCATGAACAATAAGTAACGGGAAAAATCGGGAAATTCAAATGGTATTTCTCGGTTCATGATGGCATCAATGCTCGGGGTACGGTGGAGTCTCTTCGTCTTCGTATCCTCGAAGCTCTGTGATCTGGCGTCGGAGATCGGCGTTCTCATCATGCATCATATCAGTCTCGGTGTCGTGTGAGAAAACTGATACTTCAACCTGCAAGGCAACATCAGCAAGCTCCTGGCGAAGTTGAGCTATCTCCATGCGAAGCTTAACTAATTCGGACTGCATGCTCGGAGTCTGGAGATTCGGATTGTTCGTACGGACTTTGATTCTGATCGGTGCAATCTTCGACGCATCTACCGTCTCTCCCTTACCTTTTATGGTGTAGGCCCAGTTGGCCTGATCAATCACACTGGTCACCTGAGGGTCAGGTAAAGTGAAGTAGTGAATGGTCTCACCCTCAATTAACAGCCTGTATTGATTCGGTTGGAAAGAAGATCTCCTCCCGAGGCCACGGTCCAGACAAAAATCAATATCCATCAAGGTGTGGCTGCAATAAGACGTCAGGTGAGATAGTCTTCTATCGAGTCCCAGGGCTGAGGCTATATGAGTCACCGTGCTTCCAACATGTATAGGGCTTGCAGCAAAGCGAGCATTAAGATATAGACTCTCGATCAAGAAAGCTCCACAATCTACCGGGCGTGACTGAGTGGTACAGTAATGAAGAAGATCTCTTTAGCACTCACATGCATATTAGGGTCACTCTTTCCCAGGAAGGTGTGGGCAATGATCATCTGGAAGTATCAGAAAGCAGGGTTGTGAATCTTGTTGGAGATTTGGGTGGAAGGGTCAGGACTACCTCCACACGTAATATCGCTCCAAAACTTCTCAACGTCTCGGCTCAGAAAGTAGCTCATGGGGAGCTCAGATGAAGCATCATAGGCAGTCTGAAAACCAAGCAAGTCGCCGAAACGCTTGTGGTTGAAGGTGTATTCTCCCCCAAATAACCTGAATTTAATGTATCCTCCATCACTGGCGTGACCAACATAAGGCTCGTAGATAAGCGAGCTCAGGAACTCCAAAGTCAGGTTCCTGTAAGTCACGTGCATAGTATCAGTGTATTCATCCCACTGCAACTGATTGCACAAATTCCTGACACTAGGCTCAATGCCTAATGCCTCCATGCAGCTCGAGTCGGGATATCTAGTGGGTAGCATTGGGCGCTGTGAAAGCATGGCGTAACGCTGCTCTTGAATTGGGTCACGAAAGATCAATGGCATAATGTCGATATTCTCCATTCTTGAAAAGTTAGATTAGAAACAGAGGACATCTGAAATCACAAATATTATAATTGTTAGTCTCCACATAGATATACATATATATAAAAAACAAATATGAATATAAATTGAAAATAGTAAAAGTAAAGGAAAAGAAATCATGAATTGCCTCCCATGCAGCGCTTTGTTTAACGTCGTTAGCTTGACGAATTGAACTTTATATGTTAGAGGTAGGAACTAGAGGGTCAGTCAGAGTTTGGTCATGACATTTTGTGGGTATCTCACCTCCTTGGTATTGCTTCAGTCTTTGTCCATTTACCACGAACGGATTACATGAATTGTTCCGGATTTCAACTGCTCCAAATTTTAGGATTTTGGACACCTCAAGGCCTGTCCATCTCGAACGCAGCTTACTTGGAAAAAGACGTAATCTCGAATTGAAGAGGAGAACAAAGTCTCCTATATTAAATTCCTTTTTCACGATCCTATTGTCGTGCCAAGCTTTGGTTCTCTCTTTGTATATAACGGCATTCTCGTAAGCGTTCTGGCGGAGTTCCTCCAATTTGTGAATATCAAGGATTCACTTCTTGCCAGACGCCAGGTAATCCAAATTTAGGGTCTTGATGGCCCAATATCTCTTGTGCTTGAGTTCAAAAGGTAAGTGGCATGACTTCCCGTAGACCAACTGGTACGGTGTAGTTCCAATAGGGGTTTTGTAAGCAGTTATGTAGGCCCACAGTGCTTCTGTTAGCTTTTCAGACCAATCTTTTCTAGATATTGATACAATTTTCTCCAAAGATCTGCTTAATCTCTCTGTTAGATACTTCCACTTGACCATTAGTCTGGGGGTGATATGGTGTTGCTACTCTGTGTTTTACTCCATATTTCCTTAAGAGTTTATTAAATATCGTGGATATAAAATGTGATCCACCATCACTTATGAAAAGTCGTGGTACTCCAAATCTAGGAAAGATATTATTATTCAACATCTTAATGACTACTCTTGTGTCGTTGGTGGGTGCGGCGATAGCTTCTATCCACTTGGACACATAGTCAACTGCTACCAAAATGTACTTGTTTCCCAATGAAGATGGAAAAGGTCCCATGAAATCAATACCCAAAACGTCAAATAATTCTACTTCTTGGATGTTCTTCAAAGGAATTTCGTCACGTCTTGAGATGTTTCCAGCGTGCTGGCACCGGTCACATCGGACAATATAAGCATGGACATCACACCATAATGTCGGCCAATAAAGACCAGCTTGAAGGATCTTAGCGTATGTCTTGGATGTGCTTGAATGTCCACCATAGGGTGAAGAGTGACAATGCTCTATGATGTTTCTGACTTCTTCTTTCGGGACGCAATGTCAAAATATGTTATCAGTTCCTCTTTTGAAAAGGAGTGGTTCGTCCCAATAGAAATGTCTTATATCTTTAAAGAACTTCTTCTTTTGTTGATAGTTGAGGTCAGGTGGTATGATATCAGCGGCTAGATAGTTCACAAAATCAGCGTACCATAGTACTCTTCTAATTTCTGAAATCATCCCAAGGTTGTCTCTATCAGCTTCAAGGGGAGCGGTATCTATCTTAGCTATCAGTCTGTCATAGGTGAAGTCATCATTTATAGGTAAATGATCTGGCTTTAAATGCTCTAATCTGGAAAGATGGTTAGCAACTACCTTTTCTGTTCCTTTTTTGTCTCTAATGTCTAAGTTGAATTCTTGTAGCCAAAGGATCCACCTGAGTAATCTAGGTTTTACATCCTTTTTGCTCAGAAGGTAATGGATAGTTGCATGGTCTGTATAGACTATAATCTTAAATCCTACGAGATAAGACCTAAATTTATCGATTGCGAAAACTACAGCTAGGAGTTCCTTCTCTATTGTTGTATAATTTAATTGAGCGGCATCTAGGGTTTTACTAGTGTAATATATTACGTGTAGTTTCTTATCTTTTCTTTGCCCTAAAACGGCTCCTATAGCGAAATCGCTAGCAGCACACATTATTTCGAAGGGTTTAGTCCAATCCGGGGTTTGTAGAATGGGTGCTGAAATTAATGCTTGTTTTAACTGATTAAAGGCTTTGATGCATTTTTCATCGAAAATGAATTCAATGTCTTTCATCAGAAGACCGGTCAGGGGTTTTGTTATTTTAGAGAAGTCTTTTATGAAGCGTCGGTAGAAACCAGCGTGTCCAAGGAAACTACAGACTTCTCTAACTGTCTTAGGAGGGTTAAGGTTTTCTATAACTTCTATTTTTGCTTTATCGACCTCAATGCCTCTTTCATATATTATATGTCCTAACACTATGCCTTCTTTGACCATAAAGTGACACTTCCCCCAATTTAACACAAGGTTAACTTCTACGTATCTCTCTAGGATTTTCTCAAGGTTAATAAGGCAGTCTTCAAAGTCCAATCCACACACCGAGAAGTCGTACATGAATACTTCCATGATTCCGTTGATATAATCTGCGAAGATTGACATCGTACAATGTTGGAAAGTAGCTGGCGCATTACAGAGTCCAAATGGCATTCGTCTGTAAGCAAACGTTCCGTAAGGACAGGTAAAGGTTGTTATCTCTTGATCCTCGGGGTGAATGGGTATTTGGAAAATTCCCGAATATCCATCAAGATAAAAAAAGTAAGAGTGCCTGGCAAGATGCTCCAACATTTGATTTATGAATGGAAGGGGGAAATGGTCTTTCCTAGTTGCCTTATTGAGCTTCCTATAATCTATGCACATACACCATCCTCCTTCTATGCGTTTAGAAACATGCTCGCCCTTCTCGTTCTGCACGACTGTGATGCCTCCCTTCTTGGGTACCACATGTACATGACTTACCCACTTACTATCAGAAATCTGATAGATTATACCAACTTCCAGTATTTTAAGGACTTCCTTCTTCACCACCTCGCTCATCATAGGGTTGATCCTTCTCTGATGTTCTCTGGAAGGTTTTGAATCCTCCTCTAGTGAGATCCTGTGCATACATATGGATGGGCTAATACCTTTTAAATCAGAGATGTTGTACCCTAAGGTAGAGGGGTATCTTCTTAAAACATTCAAGAGTCGATTCGTCTCGTCTTGGTTTAAGGTGGCACTAACTATTACTGGGCGGTTCATTTCTTCATCCAAGAACTCATATCTTAGGTTCTTGGGTAGTTCCTTAAGTTCTTGGGCTGGTTTTTGAGAATTAGGTGAAGGGTCTGGAGTAAGATCCAAACATTCGCGGGGTTCCTTTTCCTCTAGCTCACCATCCTTTTCATTCGGGTTTGAAAATGGTTCGATCTTAGGTTCTCCTTGATCAAATTATCTTATGCACTCATATATGATATTGATCGCGTAACATGCGTCTCCTAGAATTGGTGCCATCAGGAATTTCGAAAGAATGAACTCGATCTTTTCATCCCCTACTTCGAAGGTTAATTTCCCTCTTTTGACATCTATTATAGCTCCGGCTATTGATAAGAATGGTCTACCTAAAAGGATAAGGATATCTTCATCTTCTTTGATATCCATGACCACAAAGTCTATTGGGATATAAAGTTGATCGATCCTAACTGGGATTGTAGCGGGGTTTTCGTTACCTTTAGGTTTATTGACTAAACCAAAAGTCAACGTACAATTCGAGTCGCCACCGCACTTTTATTTGTCCAAAGGAAAGGCTAAAAAGCGAACAAAAGCCAAGTAAGAAGTTTTTCAAATCAAAAACTAATAAAAATGTCAGAGATCTAGGTAAGGGGGTTGGTTATGAAATGGGAAGGTTTTACGCACCCAAAACATCCTTAGTACTCTAAGGGAACCCTTTTTGCAAATATGTGTTGTAGGTTGGTATTTATGAAAAGATTTGTACAAAATCTTGGAGGGATGAGAAGAGAATAGATTATATTTACAAATTTTGTTGTTTGAATGGATGAACCCATTGCCTACGTACCATCACAAAGGAGGATCAAAACCTCGTAGTTCGGGATAAAAATCTCAAAGATTGGTGAATTGATTTGATCAAAAGCCCTAAGGTCCTTTATTATCAAAGGGAGAAAACTCAACCTAAACCAACAATCCACCATGTGAGGAAGGCTTCAACATGCTAGTGAGGGGTTAAGCCTATAATAAGCATGGAAGGCTTATAATCCAACACTAAGGATGAGGTGAGATTTACATCAACCACTATGATAACTCAAACCTATGACTAATGTTTATGAAAAAGTTTTTAACAAGTGGTCATTGGAACCACAAAACAACTTGAAATGGGTTATATTTACAAGTTAGATTTATTTACAAAATGAAGTCAAAGTTGGATTAAAGTTTATTCACAATGAGTATTTAAGAAAAGAGTTTTAAAAAGTCAAAGGCTTAAGGCCTAGGTTTCTAAATTGAAACAAAGTCAAAGTTTTGAAAAGGATTTTTGCTTGGTTATAGTGGGGAGAAGAAAAGAATGGCTATTCCTAAAGCAATACAAAGATAAGAGGGGAAAGAAAAACCCTTGGAGTTCCCTTTCTTGGAGTCATAGAGATGACTCAAGATGCTTCTTTCCTTTGAACTTAGCACACAAACAAGCAATCAATAATTTGAATTCAAGCTCCTAGGATCTCCACTTGGCTTGGCTGTTAACTTGGCTAATCATGACAATGGTCCTCTTTTCACAATCTCAAGGTGGGATACCTATCACACAAAAGCACACATCAAAAAGCTCATAACACAATAAAGGGAATGGACAAAGAATAAGTTTGAAGGAGAAGTCTTTTGAGATCAACTTTGAATTTTAGCATTCTAAATGCATGAGGCCTAGTTGCTCTTCAACAAATTTTGCATTCTAAAGGCATGAGGCCTAGTTGCTCTTGAACTCCTTTAAGAATGGGTAAATCCAAATTCTAAGTCCTTTCTCCTTTTGCGTTTGGTCCACACAAAAACAAACACAAAGCAACACATAATAGCAATATATATACACAATAATGGGCTCAAATGAGAAAAATAAAAATGACATAAACATAAAATATGTGCTCAAGTGAGCAAAATAAAAAGCAATATGAATAATGAGCAAGAAATAAATGACATTAAAAGTAAATGGCAAGAAATTAAATGCTCAAATTAAAGTTAGTAGTTAGTAAGGTTATGTTAGCTTGTCATAAGACAATGTAGCGCTATGTTAAGCAATCGTAAGTGGACTAATGTAGTAGTCACACCTATCTGAGGCCGGTCAATAAAAATATAGGCAAAGAACACAAGTTAGAGATCATGACTAGTAAGCCAAGCTCCATAAACTTGCCATGCCAAACAAAAGGGGAAGGGCCTTGTATTGACTTTTAGTTATTTGCTTGACCAAGAAGTAATCTATCTTGGACATAAAACAACTCACTTGATCATGGATCAAGTTGAGTTTGGTTTGGATCAAAGAAGGTTAAACTTCTCATTTGTCAAGACAAACTTCAAGACTTTAACTCATTGGCCATTGATGGAAAGAAAGGGATGAAGATGAAAGGGAGGGGAAAAGAAGACCATAACCAAATCCAATTGATCAAATGTGAATCAAATCAACATCAATCCACACCACACAGAAGAGAAATGAAGATAACAAGTCAAGAAGTCAACAATATTTTTTTGGCATTTTTTGAATTAAAATAAAATGCAAATAAAAAATAAACAAATAAGGTTGAACCTCAAATTCAATTCAAATCAACTTCAACAAGTCCAATTAAATTCTCATAGGTTCAACATGGTCAAACAAACTTTGACTAATTTTCTCACAAATTTTTGAAACCAGAAAGTATTTAAAATCAATTAAAAACAATTAAAAATAGCATAATATGAATTAAAATCTCAAATAATATCAAATCAAATAAGAACTTGATGAGACTATTTTTCATTGACTTATCATGATCCATAAATGCTATGAAAATATTTTTGGATTTTTTAAAATTGAGAAAGTATTTTAAAATGAATTAAAACCATTAAAAATCAAATAATCCATGAAATATATCAAATGAAGTCACAAAAATAATTAAAAATCATAATATGAAACTAGATTTTTCAAGAAATTTTTTGGAATGGGTCTCATATTTTTTTGACTTCAAATGAATTTTTGAAAATCAAATGAATTAACTGAAAATAAAAAGAAAATGGAATAAATGAAAAAAACGCAGCCACATGATGCATTCATTAATTGACGTGGCGCTTATGGATGGTTCAGATCTGAGGGCACACGCTGGGCTTGAGTCCTACGCGCTACACAAGGTATTAAATGAAGTATTTAAAATGAACATGTGAGATTAGATCGTGGCAAGGTGATCCAATGGTCCAAGTGTGCACACATGGTGGTAGTGGTGGAAACCACCATCTTCTCCGGCCAGACAACAAATTCCGGCCACCAGTTGCAGGAAATAAAATCTTAATGAAAATTAAAAACAAGGCCATGGAAATGAAGCTCGTGTGATGGAGATCATCATTGTACCAATGGATCTCCCTCACTCTTCCTATATTGAGAGAAATGTGAAGGAGAAAATCATGGTGTTCAAACTGAAAGTTCATGAAATGAAGAATTGAAAGCACCAATGGCTTGCCTCAAGTGTGAGGACTTCAGAAAACCACAGAAATACAAGAATGCTATATTGAATTAAGAGTTCTAGATCCAAAAAGTTTGAGAATAAACCTTTGAATTGATGCACTTCTGGCCTCGAATTCTCCAAGATCCTTGCTCCTCTTTGATCTGTGAATGTATTGGAAGTGAAAGGCTAAGGAATTTGGCTTTAAAACTCAGCTAATGATGCTGAATTTCAAGCTCAAAAAATGAATAAAAGTGATCAATTCCTTTGGTAATGGCTATGGTTTCAGTGTTGCAGCATATCAGATCTCCAAAAGGTTGCTAAATGAAGCTCATGAAGTGGTTATTTATAGCTGAAGGTATCAGATCACACGCTTTGTTCATGTGCATGGCAATTTGAATTTGCATTGCATGGGCCTGTACAGGCGTGTGGAAGGCCCAATGATGGCTGCAAAAACATGCTGAGATCAAGTGAAGGGCAATTGGACGTGTCATTGGACTGAACATGCTTGCAAATCAAGTTTCAACATAAAATACCAAAATGCATATAAATGGAATAGAATTCGTAACTCACAAATGGTGAATCGAAAAGAGTAATGTGGGTAATGGTTGGAAAGCCCTTGAAATAAGGAACAAAAGTCATGTTGGGCAAAAAATCGTTTGGCATTTTCAAATTGATGAAAACTGGCTTGGAAAATTCAAGTACAAAACATGTTCAAATCATTTTGAAAAGTTTCACCAAAAGCAAGTTTAATCAAACCCCTCAGTTTTCATGATCCAAGCTTCAAATGAGAAAACCTCCAACTTCAAAGTTGTAGATATTTTCCAGGTGGTAAGTTTAGACTCAAAGTTTGAATCATTTGGATTTTCTATGACAAAGTTATGGGCTTTTGAAGTTGGGTACTTTTTCAAGTTCAATGAATTAGGTCCAAGATGACCTATAATGTTTTGCATTATCACATGTATTTATTTTAGGATTATGAAATTGTGTCAAACATAAAATTTTAACTAGACATCTAAATCTTTCAAATGCATTTGGTCTCACCTTAAAATCATAAAAATTAAGGAAATTATTCCCTTGGTAAGATGACCCAAAATTAGGGTTTCAGTCAAAATGACCTATAATGTTTTGAAATGAATGATGACCTTCCAAGTTTAAGATGGATTTTTGATGAACATGAAAGTTGTTCATATGGTTCTTAAGAACATTGTTTCTCTCGGGGTAATCTTCATTTGACAAACACATCAAATGTTATATCTCAATGATGCTCAGCTTAGTCAGATGACTTGACTGGTCAACTTTTCAAGGCCAAGCTCCCAATCTTGATGAATAAATGATTGAGGATCCTCAAATAGGCTCATATATGCATAAAATGATGAATGAAATAACTTACCTTGATTGAATTTGATCAGAGGTTTAGGTTGCTTCATGGGCAAGGCACATTCAAAGCATAGTGAAATTAGGGTTTCCTTGGGAAACAATCCTCAAGCCCTTTGGGTTATCTTGATCAAATTGGTAAAGTGAGATACTTGGGAGACATATATGATGATTAGGAGCTTTGTGGACCATTTTCATGCTTTTTCTCATCTTCATTTAGCCATTGCATTCGGCTTAGGAGCCTCCTAGAAGCATTGTGGAGCACATGATCACTTGAGCTTCAAAATAAAAAGAACTAGTGACATATTTTTGTGCTTTTGGTTAGTAATCAAATAAGAAAAGCAATAATATATAATACAAGCATGCTTGGTGATCTCAAACCACTCAAACAAGTCCCAACCCTAGGGTTAAGGAGACAAACATGATATGATCCTTGAGGCAATGCACTTGTGCAATAATATGACGCCATGAGGGATCTTAGGGTCAAAATTAGGGTCTTACAGATGCCCCTATTTAAGGTCGTTCTAGCCGGAGATATGAAGGTTAAAATCTTCATCTCGACGAGATAGAATGAGCTTAAATAATAACAAAGAGACGAATTTTGGTTCCTAAGAGACCTCATGATGCAAATGTATGCATGCAAAAATAAAATCTTCATGGTGAATAATTGCCACAAAGGAAAAGAAATCAGGAGAAACCGAAAATCCATAGGAGTAACACACTCACTAGGGAGACAGAGACTCTGGGGGAAATAAGGTAAAAATGCATGGGCATGTCATGACTTGAAAACTTGCTGGGAGACACGAAGGGATTCCATGAAAATAAATCGATGGAAAGACTCGGGCTGACGCAAAGATGCATGTATTAGGGAACATGCCAATACAACAAGACTATCCATAAAGGCTACATCAGGCAAAAATCCAGACTCAGACGAAGATGTCCACAAAGGACTCAAGCTGAGGAAGGAACAATGAGATATTACCAGTTATTGGGTAATAAACTCATAGAGAGACATGTCATCAAAACACCGGTTACTGGGTGAGAGAATAACATGCTCAGGGAGAAAGAATATCTAAGACCGGAATAAGGGTGAAAGATATCAATCATCTGAAACATCTGAGGAGGACCCAAAAGGCACATCTCAACTCAGGAAAATCTGACTCCATAGGGGACAAAAAGTCAAAAAAGGGAGCAGAAGGAAGGAACACCAGGGATACCGGTTACCGGGCATATAATAGGTGACCAACCAAGCGTGAATTGGGAACATATCCAAGACACTCATCATCCGAAAGGAGGGCTGAAAAAGCAAACTCGACTTACAGGATGGGCATTCGATTCCACAAGGAAATACGAATCTTACTCGACTGAGGAAGAAAAGACTTCAACTGAAGAGTGCATGAGATACATTAACTACTACCGTTATATGGGTAAAAACGTAGGTAATATACTTGCATGGAAGATTATCCACAACCGGTTACTGGGTTAATAAAGGATAAATCGACCGAAAAGAAAGGACATCGGGATACCGGTTACTGGGTACAAAATGATGACCAATCAAAAGGAGAATCAATCATCACCAAACAATGGTAAATGAAAGATGACTCGCAGGGGATGAATGGCTTGACAAAAGCAATTATTCAAGAGATATATCACCGGTTACTGGGTGGTATACTCAAAAAACAAAGGAATATCAATACCGGTTACTGGGTAAAGATGACCAATAAAGAGAGGATTACATCTATCGGTTAATGGGTAGAAAACCATAGAAATAGGACTTACAACTACCGGTTACTGGGTAGAAGGCCACAAAGTCCATTGGGGAAAAGGATGAACAATTACTGGTTACTGAGCAATTGGACAACTGAACCGCAGGGAACCGCAAGGGATAACAAGAAAGGACATCAATCTAGGAACAAACTAGAAAGACACAAACAAACAAGACTCAAATCGATGAGGATATAACTCAGGGGAGTAATTTATTCCCGATACACAATTGGGGAGGAAACTTAAACAATAATCATCCACGAGGATATAACTCAGTGGGGAATAAAGAAGGAAAGATAGTCACTTTCTGCCTATGGGGCTGACTCTATATGGAGAGATCAGACAAAAACATCTGCTTGGGGAAGAGCATTTCGCCAATAGCAGGAAATAATAAACAAAAATATATGGTAAAGAATGCAATCATGAATATCTGAATGCTATGATTATGCATGTATATGCATGATTTGTGTATGATTAATGCTGACAAACAGACATATCTATCACAAACAAGTCCAAGAATCACGAACAGACACTCAGCAAACGTCTCGACAAGTAGGGCGAAGCCTACTGGAGAACTCAACTTGGGAACAACCCGAGCAGGATGAAAATGAATCATCGGGGATATCAAACCCTATCCCAAAGCTACACTCGCTAAGGATACAAAGAAAATGTATTCAGGAGCAGTGAAAGAAGATAATCAAACAGAGAACTCAACTCTGATGGGAATTATTTATGGGATACGAGTGAACAAGAGAAGTCTTCCAGGAGCAAACAATCTTGCCATAAGGAAGATGCAGAAGATCTGTCAGGGAATTTCCATCAACTCTCTCGGGGACAGGTGGTCAAAACACAATAAGATCCACCGGAGAAGAAACTCTACTAGGGAAGCTTATGAAGGAATGATGTAAAAACTCCGTGGGGAACAACCGCCAATTAGATGTACATCAATCAAAACACTCCCTTCTAACTGCCGGAGAGGAAACTCTGCAAAAGGGAAAAATAGCATTTTGCTCCACTGGGGAAGGAAATAAACATCTTCACCACCAGCTCTCAATGCTAGAAGAAATCTTCAGACTCAGAGAAGATACAAACATCAAACTCTGATCTGGCAACCCCACTGGGGACAAGCTGCAAATGTTCTCGAAGGAACTACCCTGGCTGGGAAAACTGGAAATAAATCCACCACCAATAAGCAACATGCCAAGGGTACTTCTTTTCAAAATGAAATGAAAAGGGAAAATAAGCCCTCCATCAACTGGAGACTTCACTGGGGAAACAATTATCACATGCTTACTCTCTTGGAGATTCTTACTCAGGCTGGGGAAAGACAATCTTCCTCATGAGTAGACAGTCAGGATAATGAGCTAAGGAATACTCTCCACTTAAAGCATATCAACTTTTATCAATTTATAATGGATTTTAGACCAATCCACCCAAGGGATGACAACGATATAATTGACAAAACACAAATGCTAGCACCAGACTCTCTAGGAAGCTGATGATGTACCATTCTTTCTGTGCTCGCTGGGGAGACAACTTGAATTCTGATGAAGAGGATATAAGAAGTGAAAATTCCTGAGTATGCACAAATGTCTTACCCTTTGGTGATCATACTATCCTTGGGAAAGCACTGAGGACATCCCACTTATCCTTTCAGTCATTGTGAATGTTCATTTTGTTTAAAACATTTTATTTATGAAAACTTTATTTGTTTAAAACAATGATATTCATCAATTAAAACATGCAAACATTTGTTAAACAGAAAAAAATAAGAGTGCAAAGAATTGGATAAAGGCTCAAATTTATTTAAAAGAATGGTAGTCCGCAAATGGCGAGACTCCATGGATCTTTACAAATTTGAAATTGGTGATATACACGGAAAAAGGGCTACATTGAACATAATGACCATTTCTCCACCAACTTTGAATCCATTGTATTCGAAACTTCAGTTGATGATGACTGAGTGAGAATCTTTGACAGATAACAGTTGTAGAACAAAGTCTTGTCAGGATGCAGTTACTTGCCAAATCCCTAATTTTTGCCTAGATTTCCCCAGGGATATATATATATATATATATATATATATATATATATATATATATATATATATATATATATATATATATATATATATATATATATATATATATATATATATATATATATATATATATATATATATATATATATTCATTTTTTTCATGTCTCTAACTTTTGCTTGGATCGCCCTTTCAGGTTTTCAATCCACCGAGACGCTCATTTTTGCCTAAGTCGCCCTTTCGGGTTTTCAACTTAGCGAGCTATTCTATTTTTATTTTTGGCGAAGTATTTCTTGACTGCATCTGAATTCACAAAACGAGTGAAATCCTCCCCATCCATAGTTGTGAGTAACAAAGCACCACCTGAAAAGGCTCTTTTAACAATGTATGGACCTTCATAGTTTGGAGTGTACTTGCCCCTGGAATCTGGCGCGAAAGACAAGACTTTATTGAGTACGAGGTCACCTTCTCGGAACACGCGAGGCTTGACCTTCTTATCAAAGTCTTTCTTCATCCTTTGTTGATACAACTGACCATGGCACATGGCAGTTAATCTCTTCTCTTCAATCAAATTCAGCTGGTCATAACGACTCTGAACCCATTCAGCCTCGGTCAACTTGGCTTCCATCAAGAATCTCATTGATGGGATCTTGACCTCTACGGGGAGCACAACCTCCATGCCATATACAAGAGAGAAAGGGGTTGCCCCTGTTGAAGTGCAGACAGATGTACGATAGCCATGCAAAGCAAATGGCAGCATTTCATGCCAATCTTTGTACGTAACAACCATCTTCTGAATAATCTTCTTAATGTTCTTATTAGCAGCTTCAACAGCCCCATTCATCTTGGGTCTATAGGGAGAAAAATTATGATGTGTAATCCTTAATTTGCCACATGGCTCTTTCATCATCTTATTGTTCAGGTTAGATCCATTATCAGTAATGATCTTGTCTGGCACACCATATCGGCATATGAGTTGATTCTTGATAAATCTCACAACCACCTGTCTGGTCACATTTGCATACGATGCCACTTCAACCCACTTGGTGAAGTAATCAATGGCTACGAGAATAAAACGGTGACCATTCGACGCCTTAGGCTCCACCATGCCAATCATGTCAATTCCCCACATGGAGAAAGGCCATGGTGAGGAAATACCATTTAGAAGTGTCGGGGGAATATGAATTTTGTCTGCATAAATCTAACATGTGTGGCATCTCTTCACGTACTTGCAGCAGTCAGACTCCATTGTCAGCCAATAGTAGCCTGCTCTCAACATCTTCTTTGCCATGCCATGTCCATTGGAATGAGTACCAAATGAACCCTCATGGACTTCAGTCATCCACAGGTCTGCTTCGTGTCTATCCACGCATCTGAGCAGAACCATGTCAAAATTCCTCTTATAAAGCACATCACCATTAAGCTAGAAGCTGCCAGATAATCTCATCAAAGTATTTTTATCTTTAACAGATGCCCCGGGCGGGTAAGTCTGATTTTGAAGAAAGCACTTGATATCATAATACCATGGCTTGTCATATTTCACCTCCTCAACTGCAAACACGTGAGCTGGTCTATCCAAGCGCATCACGGTAATATTCGGGACTTCATTCTAATAATTGACAGCAATCATTGAAGCAAGCACAGTGAGAGCATCCGCCATCCGATTCTCATCTCGAGTAATATGATGAAAGTCAACTTTAGTAAAGAAAGTTGAAATCCTCCTTGCATAATCTCTATATGGGATGAGGCCAGGCTGATTCGTCTCCCATTCACCCTTAATCTGATTAATAACAAGGGCCGAATCGCCATAATCATCAAGATGTTTGATCCTATGATCAATACATTCTTCCAAACCCATAATACAGGCCTCGTACTCCGCCATATTATTCGTGCATTTGAAAGTTAGCCTTGTTGTAAAAGGAAAATGTGTGCCTTGAGGAGTAATAATCACTATGCCAATACCATTTCCATACTGATTGACAGCACCATCGAACATCATACCCCATCGGGAACCAGGCTCTGGCCCTTCATCGAGCGTAGGCTCATCACAATCTTTCATTTTCAAAAAAAGAATCTCCTCATCAGGGAAGTCATATTGCACGGATTGATAATCTTCAATAGTTTGGTGAGCCAAATGGTCAGCCAAGATACTACCTTTAATAACTTTTTGAGCTCGATACTCAATATCATACTCATATAACAGCATCTTCCAACGGGCAATCCTCCCAGTTAAAGAAGGCTTCTCAAAGATATACTTGATTGGGTCCATTTTGGATATCAACCAAGTTGTATGATTCAGCATATACTGGCGTAAACGCTTAACGACCCAAGCCAAAGCACATCATGTCTTCTCAAGCATTGAGTACCGAGACTCACAGTCAGTGAACTTCTTACTCAAATAGTATATCACATATTCTTTCTTTCCTTATTCATCTTGCTGAACCAGGACACAACCCATGGAATCATCAAGAACGGTCAAGTACATAATCAACGACCTCCCTTCAATAGGCGGAGACAGAATCGGAGGCTCAGACAAATACTCTTTGATACTATTGAAGGCCTTTTGGCAATCCTCGGTCCAATCAAGACGTTGATCTTTCCGGAGGAGCTTGAATATAGGCGCACATGTGGCAGTCATGTGGGATATAAATCTCGAAATATAATTCAAGCGGCCAAGAAAACCTCGGACTTGCTTCTCAGTTTTGGGCGCAGGCATTTCTTGTATTACTTTGACCTTGGTAGGATCAACTTCAATACCTCTCTCGCTGACAATAAATCCCAAGAACTTGTCGGAACGGACTCCAAATGTACACTTGTTTGGATTCAAGTGGAGTTTGTACTTCCTCAAACGCTAAAAAAGCTTCAACAAGTGCTCTACATGTTCAACTTCCGTTTTCGACTTTGCAATCATATCATCGTCATACACCTCGATCTCCTTGTTCATCATATCATGAAACAAGGTAGTCATATCACGTTGATACGTGGCTCCAGCGTTCTTCAAACCGAAGGGCATCACTCGATAACAGAATGTTCCCCAAGGTGTGATGAATGTTGTTTTCTCCATATCCTCGGGTGCCATTTTAATCTGATTATAACCGGAAAATCCGTCCATAAATGAAAAGACATTGAATTTAGCCGTATTATCTACCAACATATAAATGTGTGGTAGAGGAAAATCATCTTTCGGACTAGCTTTATTCAAGTCACGGTAATCCACACACATTCGAACTTTTCCATCTTTCTTAGGTACATGCACAATATTGGCCACCCATTGAGGATATGCAGAAGTCACCAGAAACCCCGCATCAATTTGCTTCTGAACTTCTTCTTTAATCTTCACTGCCATATCAAGATGAGTTCTTCTAAGCTTTTGCTTCACAGACACACACTCAGGTTTCAACGACAAGAAATGTTGCACGATATCAGTATCTAGACCAGGCATGTCTTCATACGACCAGGAAAAGACGTCGACATATTCTCGTAGCAACTCAATCAACCCTTTCTTAACAGACTCTTCAAGGAGTTCCCCAATCTTTACTTCACGAATGCAGTCTTCGGACCCCAAGTTGACTGTTTCTAGATCCTCAAGATGCGGCTGAATGATCTTCTCCTCGTACTCAAGCAAACGGGTGATCTCAATAGGAATCTCTTCAACATCATCTTCTTCTGCCTCAAATACAAGGAACTCAAAGTTGGGAGATGGTGTTGGATCATTATGTTCAATGGGTTTGATCAACCTGCATAATGATTTTGAGTATAAAAGAGATTTCAGAATTCAAGCAAGGCAAATCATTATGCAGATGAAAAATTAATTTTATTCTTTTTTTAAGGATTTTATGGTGATCACCAATTTCATGCGAAAAGCAAAAAATGAAAAATAATTTGAAAAACAAACATTTAACATGCGATTATTGAATGAATTTCATTGTACTAATCAAATTATGCCAACAATGTCTTCACTTCTCCTTTTGGCATGGGAGAAGGGTTTTTTAAACAAAATGAACACATTACGTTGACTTATGGATAACTTTTGGAACATCAACAGCGACCCAATTATTGCAGATTCCTCCAAGTATGACAAAGTTGCCAAGGTCTTCCTTTTCATCTTCTTCAACGATGGCAGCAGCTTCCTGATCTTCAATGGTGTGGATGAAACCTCGACTTTGGAATAGCCCTAGATCATTAGAAACACCAGAAGAATACCCTATACCAGCCCGTAACTTATTATCTTCCATCTTTATCATTTTCCCCAAACCATTAGTTGCACCATGCTCGATGGCCAACTTCGCGTCATTATAGGAGACAAATGAAGAAAGTCCTTTCCTAGAAGGATCAATAATAGATAAGGCTTGGAACGGAGTTCCAACCTCATCCTCAACATCAATATAGGAAAAGGAAGATAAATGGCTGACCAAGAGAGCCTTCTCTCCCCTATCACCACCAACTTCTTGTTCTTAACAAACTTCAACTTTTGGTGTAGGGTGGATGTCACGGCGCCTGCCTCGTGAATCCATGGTCTACCAAGCAAACAACTGTATGACGGATGTATGTCCATAACTTGGAAAGTGATCTGGAAATCACTAGGTGCAATCTTGATTGGGAGGTCTAATTCACCAATCACAGTCTTGTGTGATCCATCAAAAGCTTTTACTACCACTCCACTTTGCCTCATGGGAGGTCCCTGATATGAAAGTTTGGCAAGAGTGGACTTTGGCAATACATTAAGTGATGAACATGTGTCCACCAACACATTGGACAGGGCATCGTCTTTACAATTCATAGAGATATGTAAAGCCAAATTGTGGTCTTTTCCCTCCTCGGGAAGATCATCATCACATAAGCTCAAATTGTTGCATGAAGTTATATTTGCAACAATGCTATCAAACTGCTCAATTGTGACATCATGATCTACGTATGCCACATCCAACACCCTTTGCAACGCTTCACGGTGTGGCTCTGAATTCATCAGCAAAGATAGGACATATATCTTTGATGGAGTTTGAAGCAACTGCTCCACAACATTGTATTCACTCCTCTTGATGAGCCACAACATCTCATCACCATCCTCTCTTAAAATGCCGGACTTGCCAACTAGGACGGGAGCTTTAACAGGTTTGACAACAACATGGTCAACACCCTTCACAACAGGAATAGATTGATTCGAAGAAGAAGTCCCCACGGGACCGGCATAACTGACAACATCCTTCTTCACGACGTCTTCATGGGATTTCGGCTGAGCCGAGAAAACACGACCATTACGGGTCACTCCACTAACATCGGAAATGCTTACAACAGCGGTCGAGGGCAACGTCACCTCCTTCCCATCTTCCAGCATAACAACATTATAATGGTACGAGACCGCTTTATTAGACTCATACGGGACAGGACCCGCTGGCTTGATCACAAGAGTTGGCTCCACTTTCTTCTTGCTTCCATTATACTTAATGACAACAGGAACAAGAATTTTGAATACTGGGGTAATAACATCGACTTCATCCTCATTACGATTCTGAAGCATCTCAATCATCCCTTGGTCTAGCATCTCTTGGATGTCCCTTCTCACCTTGCGGCATCCTCTTTCGTTGATAGTGCACACCTGGCACCTATCATGATCATGCTCATAATGAATATGCTCACACAACAGCTTGTGCATCTCTACCAAGGATTGCCTTATGTCATTCACATAAAGGACTTTGTATTTTCTAGGGCACCTCTGAACTATATTGATAACTGCCTTCCCATGCTCGAGCAATGTGTTCTTCTTCACATTTGGGCCTACATCCTCAAAGAATAGTATCCCACTCCTCACAAGGTCTTGCACCTTGGTCTTCAAAGGAAAACAATTCTCCACGCCATGTCCGGGAGCACCGAAATGATACACACAGTGATGTTCGGGCTTGTACCACCATTTAGGATTGGCTGGCACAGCAGGAGGGTCTCGTGGAGTTATCAACTTCCTATCAATTAAGGAAGGATACAATTCAGCATAGGTCATAGGAATCAGGTCAAAAGTCACCCTCTTCCTCTCATAGTTGTTGGGTGCTGGTGTTATTATTATTGCGAGGCTGGTAAGCCTGTTGTTGTTGACGATGTTGTTGTTGTTGTGGTTGTTGAGCTTCTTTGAAAGCAGGTGCTATATGAGCCACCTGGTGTTGGTTAACAGTTAGTCGGACTTCTTTTCTCCTCACAGAGGGCTTTCTCTTGATATGGGAAGAAACAACATGAGTCTCCCCTTCTTTCTTCCTGGAAAATCCTCCATACTTCTTTGCCGATGAGCTATCATCACGAGACAAACGTCCTTCGCGGACTCCCTCTTATAGCCGCATCCCTATATTTACCATTTCGGTAAAGTCTGAGGGAGCACTAGCAATCATGCGCTCATAGTAGAAAGAGCTCAAAGTCTTCAAGAAGATATTTGTCGTCTCATTCTCCTCCAAGGGAGGCACTATCTGAGCTGCCAATTCTCGCCACCTCTGGGCGTATTCCTTGAAGGTCTCTTTGTCTTTCTGGGACATCGCCCTCAGCTGATCTCTGTATGGAGCCATATCCACGTTGTATTTGTATTGTTTCACAAAAGCCTCTCCTATATCATTGAAAGTGCGGATGCTTGCACTCTCTAGCCCTATATACCAACGAAGCGTAGCACCTGTCAGGCTATCCTGGAAATAGTGAATCAGTAGTTGATCATTATCTGTCTGCGTCGACATCTTGCGAGCATGCATCACAAGATGACTGAGTGGACACATGTTTCCCTTATACTTCTCAAAGTCAGACACTTTGAATTTAACTGGGATTTTCACGTTAGGCACTAAGCACAATTCAGTGGCACTCTTGCCAAACAGATCTTTGCCTCTCAGCGTCTTCAGTTCCTTGCGCAGCTCAAGGAATTGGTCCTTCATCTCATCCATCTTTTCATAAACGTCCGGGCCCTCAGACGGCTCAGAATGATAGATGGTGTCATCAACACGCGGCAAAGTGTGCACAATGGGAGGTGGCACAAACATGATCGGGCTAGATGCCGACAAAGAAGCAAAGGTGGGAGCGAAACCCTCTGGTACAAAGTTATGTGGCATTCCCCAAGGGAATCCAACAGGCAAACTAGGAGCGAAGTGAGCGGTGGCAGCAGGCATTGTTGAAGTAACCACTTCGGAGACGATAGTCCTCGCAGGAGGAGTTGCAGGAGTTAGAGAAGCTTGACTCTGTGCAGCGAGAACTGACTCCACCATGGCAGTCAGCCTGACAATCTCCTCTTTCATATCTATGTTCTCTTGCTCAAGGTGTTCCATGATCTTCTGATGATTTGCTCGGGTGTTGTACCGGTGCGTCATCTTGTCTTCAAAATAAATGAAGAGCAAAGAGTTAGACCACTGTATCAAGGGCTCAGAACAAAAACCTGCTTATGCATATGATGCATGCAATGTTTGTGCGTATGATTTGTTTTTTGTATCAAAGGAACTTTATAAGGATCTATTTGCAAATGTTTTGAAAATATTGAACTTTTTAAGACATATATGGAATACTCATAGCAATATAATATTTGGAAACTTTTTACACCAAAGAAGTAGTACAGTCTTGGTAACCAAACACAATACAAGAGAAAGAAATTCTGGTATCAGATATGAGATGTCGAAGGTAATGTCACGACACTAATATCTGAGTAATGCAAACAGGACAAAGATAAAGAATAGTAATGCAAGAGACACAAGCAATTGTTAACCCAGTTCGGTCCAACTCACCTACATCTGGGGGCTACCAAGCCAGGAAGGAAATCCACTAAATAGAATCAGTTCAAAGACTCTCCGTACACTTCAACAAGTTACAATCTTTCTCACCTAATCTCTACCCGTGCGACTTCTACCTAAGCACTCTTAGATATGAGAACCCACTCACTCCCCCTCAATCACACCTGTGATTTTAAACAACATTTCCTTATGAAAAGAAGACACTTTTCAATTACACACACTTGATCTTCAATCAAGTAGACACACACTTGATCTTCAACCAAGTAGACACACACTTGATCTTACTTAACAACTTCAATCAAGTAGACACACACTTGATCTTGCTTAACAGCTTCAATCAAGTAGACACACACTCATGCTTAAAAGCTTAGAGTGACAAATTACAACTCACAAATCAGACCAATTCAATCATCTATGGATGAATTGAATGGCTTACAAGTCTCACGATTAAACAAGACACAAACCCTTATATTCTCTCAATATTTTGCTCAGTATTGTTTGTGTAAAAAACCAGATGTTCCATGCCCTATTTATAGAATTGTTTGGCTGGGCTTGGACATCACAAAAACCCTAAAACTATTTTCCAATTAAATCTTCTCATGACAGCTGGTTAGATCTCTTTGGAAAATAAGTAAATCAGGTTGTAATTAATGATTGAATGCGCCTGCAAATCAGATCTTCAATCATACATAGATTTCCATTAAATGCGCAATCACAAAACACATAACGTTTACCCTGAATGTTCTGTGTACAGGATGTCATGACATCGGGTCTGACATCCTGGAACAATCCTGCATAATTCCATTAAAATATCCAGCAGGTACATAATATCAGATGCCATGACATGGTGTATGAAATCCTGAAACAATCCTGCATAATTATGTTTTTAAATTCCAGCAGGTACATAGATATCTTAAGTTAAGACATCACATGTAACATCTTGTGAACACTCTTTGTTTTACCAAAATTGTTGCCAACACTTAGAACCAACAAACTCCCCCTTTGGCAAATTTTGGCTAAAACATTTATCTGTCCTTTTTGTTCACAAGAAAAACTACCAGCAGTTAAACAATAGTTTAAGCAGCAGCAAAAGCAAATAGAATTACTAGATATAATAGCAACTAGTAAAACACACAAATGCACATGGGTACTTCTTCTCCCCCTAAGTCTGTGCAACACAAACATCTCCTTTAATGATAACAACACCTGTAACCACAACACCTGTAACAGTCAGAATCACCCTCTGACATCTGCTTCAACAACACCTGTGCACCACATCAGACATCTCCTCCAACATCAGCTGCACAGAACCTGAGACATCTCCCTCAACATCAGATAATAGAACAACATTCTGTTTTACATCAAACACATCTCCTTCAACAATAGATGTTCATTTGTTCAGCTATACCAACACATACATCTCCACACAGCTCCACATATTTAACTGCTCCACATAATCACTTCTCCCCCTTTTTAGTCAAAATTGACCAAAGGTGACCAATTAGACAAAATAAATGTCAATCAACATAGCAGAGAATGTCACAAAGGATGTCATAACATATAAAATGTTAGAACATAATGTCAGGTGTTACAGAACCATAACTATACACAGCTATATCAACTGAGATAAAAAGAATTCCAGAGACCTCATAAAGAGCCCAAAAATTACATCATGGCATCAAACAAGACTGGAAAAAAAAACAGCAAATCATCAAAGCATCCAGAACAGCATATCATCAACATAAGGGGACTATCTTCACCATAACTCAATCTGAAGAGGTAGCATCTTCTTCTCCTTCAGATCCAGAACTTCCACTAGACTTGTCTTGAGAATCAGACCTCTCACTTGAGGTATGGGCATCTGTTTCCTTGGCTTGTCCAATAGTGGTTGTCCTACAGACTTCATTGTCTGTGGCTTCTAATTCAACAGCTCCTTCTGTTCCTCTTCCTAGGAACTTATTGATTATAGTTAGGGAGACCCTTATACACCTTCCTCTAACAAACACTTTGCAAAACCCTTTGATGTTCTTGTCAGCAATATCCTCCGGAATGTTCACCACAAACTCCTTCATAAGACCTTCAAAACATTGGGGCAATGCACTAATTGTTTTCATCAAACCAACAGACTTGATCAACTCCATAACCTCCTTCACTTCCATAGCATCTTTCCCTGGTTCCCTCTCCACGGCAACTCTCCTCTATATAACAAATTTCCACTTGGATGCACCATCTTCCAAATGAAAGGAAATGTTGTCCAAATGCACAGCTGCAACCTTGGCAGGAGATTTTCTAATACTTTGCTTTTTAACAGGAGAGATGTCTGGGACATCGTCTTCGACATCATCTTTAGAATCAGAACTTTCTCTGACCTTTCTCTTCTTGACTTCTACTTTACTCCATGATTTAGAAGGACCCATAGTAGCAGCCTTCTTACTGGTTCTGGCTGTCATCATCTCAGCCACAGACCTCCCTTTCCTGGTCTTCATTTTCTTTATAACACTTGGTTCCAAGTGATGAAGCAAGGTGTCATCTTCACTATCTGAGTTGGTAGTTCCAATATTTGGTAATGATTTTCCATAAATGGGGCACTTTCTTTTAAGTGGGTAGACAATATTTTTATTACCTTTTCCACTCCACATTAATTGCTATAAATTCTCATGGATACAAATCCCCATTTTCCCTCTTAAACATTCAAACTGATTAGCATCCAAAGCCTTTGTAAATATGTCAGCTAATTGCATTTCAGTAGTAACATGCTCCAGTGCTATGATTTTCTCCTCCATAAGTTCTCTAATGAAGTGATGACGAATATCAATGTGCTTTGTCCTGCTGTGCTGAATAGGATTTTTAGAAATATTTATAGCACTCAGGTTGTCACAGTACACTATCATGACATCTTGTGTGACATTGTATTCTGTCAACATTTGTTTCATCAAAACCAGTTGAGAACAGCTACTTCCAGCTGCTATGTATTCAACTTGATATCTAGCACAAACACCATTTTCATCTTTCAAATGTATAGGAGCAGGTGTCCTTTTATGATCTGCATTCTCCATGCCAACCTTCTTAACCTTGTTCTTGGCATATTTGCTTTGAGATAGAAAAATAGATTCTTCTATCTGCTTGACTTGTAGCCAAAGTCCAACAAGGTCCATCTCAACCTTAGATTGCATTTGTCTAACAACATGTTCTACCATTTGATCTAACCTCCCACCAAATCCAATATTATCCACATCTATTTGAGCCACCATGAGCTTTTCTCTTTCATTTTTCACAGATAGGATCTTGTCAATACCTTCCCTCTTGTAACCATTGTTAGTGAGGAACATTATGAGTCTCTCATACCAAGCCCTAGGAGCTTGCTTCAAACCATAGAGGGCTTTCTTCAATCTGTACACAGGTCTTTTAGGTTGTTCAACATATACTTTCTCTTTCAAGTAGCCATTTGAGATCACTTCCCTTGATCTAGTTGTGTCCCTTTTACTTGGATCTCTTTGAATGAGATCTTTGGGATGATCCTTCTGAACTCTGATGAAGGG
Organism: Lathyrus oleraceus; assembly: GCF_024323335.1. Taxonomy (NCBI): domain Eukaryota; kingdom Viridiplantae; phylum Streptophyta; class Magnoliopsida; order Fabales; family Fabaceae; genus Lathyrus; species Lathyrus oleraceus. The sequence continues at coordinate 42,231,461 of NC_066580.1, read as the reverse complement.
TCCCTTGTTGACTTTGTCAGGTTCAGCTTGAGGAGGTTCATTCACCTTGTCTGAGAAATCAGCTGGGGGATCATTCAGAGATGTCTTAACATCGTTTGAGACATCAGTCTGTTGGTCATCAACCAACCATTAATAGATTCCATCATTATTTTGATTCTGGAATTAAGGACTCTATATGCTCTGCTGTAGCCCAGAAATAATCTTCTGGGATCCATCTTCCTTCTTTGTTTACTTCTAATTTTGATAACTTGGCTTTCCTTTTCTCCTTGAAGTTTTAGACAAAGATCTTTGAAAACTTCAAACACATTAGATTTGTTTCTTATAAAGTTGATCCAGGTGTATCTGGAAAAGTCATCCACCACTACATATGCAAACTTCTTCCCACCAAGGCTTTCCACCTGCATGGATCCCATCAACTCCATATGGAGGAGTTCCAAACCTTTAGAAGTGGTGTCATGTCTAAGTTTTTGGTGTGACATCCTTGTCTGACATTTCCCACAGACTTTTCTTTCATCAATCTTCAAGTTGGGAATTCCTCTAACAGCTTCAACATATATAATCATCTTCATAACTTTAAGATGCAGATGACTCAATCTTTGATGTCATGTCTTCACTCCTTCTTCTTTGACTAAGGTACCCTTTGAAGAATAACCAATTTGAGAACTCCACATGTAACAGTTGTCTTTGGTTCTGACTCCTTTCATGATCACTTCACTTTCTTTGTTAGTAATCAGACATTCAGTTTTAGTGAAGTTAGCATTTAGACCTTGGTCACACAGTTGACTGATGCTTATTAGATTTGCAGTCAAGCCCTTAACAGGTAGGACATTATCAAGGTCAGGAACTCCAGGGCAATCAAGCTTACCAATCCCCATGATTTCACCCTTTGCTCCATCACCAAAGGTTACATAACTCATGGCATGAGGATGAAGGCCAGTTAGCAGGTCTTTGTTTCCAGTCATGTGTTTGGAGCACCCACTGTCAAAATACCAATCTTCTTTGGCTGAAACTCTGAAGGAAGTGTGAGCTATTAGACTTGTAACATTATTCTTATGAGCCCATTGCTTCTTGTTGATAGGCCTGTGATGTTTGGGTCTTGGTTGATATTGAGTCTGATGATGAACAGGGCTAGGATAACCATACAGATTATAGCAGAAGGGCTTCAGGTGGCCAAATTTTCCACAATAATGGCATCTCCATCTTTGGTGCTTCCCTTTCTGCTGTCTTCCCTTTTGATGTTGTGACATATGATGTGACATCTCAGGTTGGTTTTAATATGGCAGCACTTAGGTTTAGATTTAGGTTTGCCACCAGTGTAACTGCACTCAGGCTTAGATTCATTATACCCAATGCCAGATTTGTCTCCTGTTATTTGTCAAATTTGGAGAATCTTGTCTAAGGAATCTGATCCATTGTTTAACATTCTTACATACTTGGTCATCTCTTCCAGTCTAGAATTCAAGAACATAGCTTCAGTTTTTAACTTGGAGATGGTTTCCACATGTTTTGCCTTCTCATTCTCCAGCTGTACTATCACCTTCTTCTGGTTTTCATCTTGTTGACTTTCATCTAGCTTGGCATTCAGAACCAATGCTTCTGTTTTTAATTTTGAGATGGTTTCCAAGTGTTCTACCTTCTCATTCTCAAGTTGAGTTATTACCTTCTTCTGGCTTTCAACCTATTTACACCTCAGCACTTTTGTGACACAACTCTTTGTAGGTAGTGGCCAGCTCTTCAAAGGTTACTTCATCATCACTTGACTCTTCATCAGAACCTCATCTTCCTGTCAATGCAGTCACATGATTTGCAGCTTCTTCTGTTTCACTCCCATCAGACCTAGAGGCAGCAAGACTCCTCTTTTGTTTCTTGAGGTAGGTCCCACATCCAGTTTTAATGTGACCATACCCATCACATTCATAGCACTGAACTTCTTTGAATTTCTAGTAACAGACTATCGATGTCACACTGGATGTTGTGACATCCAATTTTGAGCAGGCAAGAATGTATATAGAAGGTAAATGTAAAGTACAGTAAATAACACAAAGAATTGTTTACCCAGTTCGGTGACAAACACACCTACGTCTGGGGGCTACCAAGCCAGGGAGGAAATCCACTATTAGCAGTATTAATTGAGGACTTAAACCAACTGTTTAATCCTATCACTTAATACCTACCCAACGCAATTTCAATCTAAACTAAGACCAGAGTTCCTACTCACTCCCCCTCAATCACCACAGTGATTACAACCTTTGATTAGTTTAAAGTCAATGGCGAAGTTATACTTCAAACAACTCTTGATTGTGCTTAACAGCTTTAATCAAGAAACACAGCACTCACGCTTAAAAGCTTAGAGGGACACAACAACTATAACTTAATGAACACCCTAGTCCAATGCAATCATCTAGGTGATAATTGCTTGGCTCACAAGTTAAACCTATTACAAGACACAATTAAAAATACATCAGTGAAGTATGATGGTATAATAAATTCTTCACGCTTCAAACCCCTGAGTTGCTGAAAGTAGGATTGCCATCCTTTTATAATGCAGCACTTGGGCCTTGTACTTGTATTTCCTAAAATTAAGGTTAAGCAAGTTAACCTAATGTCCACATATTAGGGTGCTACAAAATAGGCTATATGTTAGGCCTCTTAATTGTAGCTCAGTTGTTAGTTTCCTGGATTTTAGCTCAGCTGTTAGATTCCTGAAAAATAGCATGAGAAAAATACTGAAACAGAAAAACTAACTAGCCTACACTTTAGCATATGCTGTCAGGAATGAATGTCATAACATTCAGTTTGACGTTCAGAACATAGGCCATATGCTAGGTCTGTTATTCTCCTGAAAAACAGACTGAATTAAATACTGAATTGTAGCAGAAAAACCCAACCTGCCTATAATTCAGTATTATGCTGTCAAGGATGAATGTTATAACATTCAGTTTGACATTCAGACAATAATAGGCTATGTGCCAGGTCTGTTATTCCCCTGAAAAATAGACTGAACTAAATACTGAGCTATAACAAAAAAACTAACTATTCTATAGTTCAGTATCTGCTGTCAGGGATGAATGTCATAACATTCAGTTTGACATTCAGATAATAGGCTATGTGTCAGGTATGTTATTCTCCTGAAACACAGACTGAACTAAATACTGAGTTATAACAGAAAAACCAACTATTCTATAGTTCAGTATCTGCTGTCAGTGATGAATGTCATAACATCCAGTTTGACATTCAGTAAATCCTGTATTAGCTATTCCTGCAGCATACTACTCCAGCATGTCATGACATCAGTCAAGACATCATAGTACAGTTAGTGTTTTAACACAAAATGCAGCCAATCAAAAACATCTACAAACTCCCCCTTTGGCAAATTTTTGGCTAAAACAACTTGGCATCACAACAGAGTCCACAGCAGCGGAAAACACACATCCGAGCAGAGAATTAAATTAGCTAATACACTCATCACACATAGAGGTTGAACAGTAACACACTCAGCACACATAGAAGTAAAAAAACCTTCAAACAGCAGCAACACAAGTAGATAGCAAACAACAACACACTCATCACACATAGAAGATAAACATCAAGCTGCAGCATAACCTCTGGATTAGAGGACCTTCAACTTCAAATAGATCTGTTCAAGCAAATAACAAATCTGTTGTCCTGGGGTACAGGTGTTACTCCCCCTTTTTGTCAAAAATGTTGCCAAAGCAACACTTAATATTACAGACCCAAAACAAAATAAATTACACACAAATTTTCAGAAACACAATCTTGATTTTACTTCAAAGTTTCAATCAAGAATACCCCCTCTTGATCTTGCTTTACAGCTTTGGTCAAGACAGCACCCACTTGATCTTGCTTCACAGCTTTGATCAAGTAGACACACACTCTTGCTTCACAGCAGGTATAACCCTATCAGATGCCATGACTTTGTGTATGACATCTTGAACCACTCCTGCATGAACATGTTCCTTAACTCCCGCAGGTACATAGGATGTTTCATGTTACGATATCCCCCTAACATCTTGTTAACACACTTGTTGCAAGTGAAATAGCTATGACCTGTTGACCAATCAGAACACACTTTCAATTGTTTACTAGTTTGAAATATTAAACAATACATTCCTAACATCCTTAGTTGCTATAATTCCTCAGAAAGGCATATTCCCAATTTGCCCCAGAAATTTTCAAACTGAGTAGCATCCAAAGCCTTTGTGAATATGTCAGCAAGTTGTAGTTCAGTAGCTACATGTTCCAAGGTAATCACTTTGTCTTCCACCAGATCTCTGATGAAGTGATGTCTAATGTCAATATGTTTGGTCCTGCTGTGTTGGATGGGATTCTTAGAAATATTGATGGCACTGAGATTGTCACAGAACAATGTCATGACATTCTGAGAGACATTGTACTCAGTCAGCATCTGTTTCATCCATACCAGTTGGGAACAACTGCTTCCAGCTGCTATGTACTTAGCCTCTGCAGTGGACAATGATACACAATTTTGTTTCTTGCTGAACCACGATATGAGATTGTTTCCCAAAAAGAAACATCCTCCTGATGTGCTTTTTCTATCATCAGCACTCCCAGCCCAATCAGCATCACAATACCCAGATAAGACAGGCTCAGAGCCATGAGAGTATAACATACCATAGTCATAATTCCCATTGATATACTTGAGAATTCTCTTGACTTGATTTAAGTGACTCACTTTGGGTTCTGCTTGGTATCTAGCACACACACCAACTGCATAGGCAATATCAGGGCTACTGGCAGTTAGATATAGTAGACTACCTATCATGCTTCTATACAAGCATTGATCAACACTAGAACCTCCTTCATCTTTAGTTAATTTTAAATGAGTAGGAGAAGGAGTTCTTTTGTGACTAGCATTATCCATACCAAACTTCTTAACTATGTTCTTGGCATATTTTATTTGGGAGAGAAACATAGAATCTTCCATTTGGTTAACTTGCAGTCCAAGAAAATAAGTCAATTCCCCAACCAGACTCATTTCAAATTCAGATTGCATCTGGTTAACAAAATGTTTCACCATTTTATCTGACATTCCACCAAAGACAATATCATCCACACAAATTTGGGCAATCATGATTTTGCCATCTTCATCCTTCACAAACAAGGTCTATTCTATCCCTCCTTTTCTGTACCCATTAGAGGTCAGAAATTCAGTCAACCTTTGATACCAAGCTCTAGGAGCTTGCTTCAACCCATACAACGCTTTCCTCAACTTGTACACATGTTTTGGCAGGTTAGGATCACAGAACCCTTTAGGTTGTTCCACATAGACTTCTTCATTCAAGTAGCCATTTAAAAAGGCACTCTTCACATCCATTTGGAACAATTTGAACTTCAGAATGCAGGCAACACCTAACAACAATCTTATTGATTCAAGCCTTGCAACTGGTGCAAAAGTCTCATCAAAATCAACCCTTCAACTTGAGTATATCCTTGTGCCACTAGTCTTGCTTTATTCCTAGTGATTACTCCTTTCTCATCAGACTTGTTCTTGTAGATCCACTTGGTACCAATGATGTTAGTCCCTTCAGGTCGTGGAACTAACTCCCAAACTTCATTCCTTTTAAACTGGTCCAGTTCATCTTGCATGACATTGATTCAATATTCATCAGTCAGGGCTTCTTTCACATTTTTTTGTTCAACCTTGGATACAAAACAGGAATTTGAGCTATTCTCCCTTGATCTGGTAGTCACACCACTATTGGGATCCCCTATGATAAGATCCTTAGGGTGGTCTTTCTGAATTCTGATAGAAGGCACCTTGTTGGATGCATCTACCTCAAATTCAGGAGGAGTATCCTGTACCTCTTCAGTCTTGACTGGTATGTCTGTTGAAGTCTCAAGGAATGTTCCAACATCCTCTATGGCATTGGCTCCTTCCTCTTTATCATCCATAATCACATTTATGGATTCCATCAAGACATTGGTTCTGGAGTTGAAAACTTTGTAAGCTCTGCTGTTAGTGGAATATCCTAGGAATATACCCTCATCACTTTTGGGGTCCATTTTCCTTCTCTGTTCACGATCTGTAAGAATGTAACATTTGCTTCCAAAGATATGAAAGTACTTCACAGTAGGTTTTCTGCCTTTCCATATTTCATACAAAGTGGAAGAGGTTCCTTTTCTCAAGGTAACTCTATTGTGAACATAGCAGGCTGTATTCATAGCTTCAGCCCAAAAGTGCATAGGAAGCTTCTTTGCATGAATCATAGCTCTAGCAGATTCTTGAATAGTCCTATTTTTCTTTTCAACTATCACATTTTGCTGAGGAGTAATAGGTGAGGAAAACTCATGACTTATCCCTTTAGATGAGCAGAACTCATCAAACTTGGAATTTTTAAACTCCGTCCCATGGTCACTCCTAATTCGGACAACACAACTATCCTTTTCCCTTTGGAGTCTGATGCACAGATCTTTGAAGACATCAAATGCATCTGATTTTTCTCTGATGAAGCTTATCCATGTGTATCTGGAATGGTCATCAACAACCACATAAGCATATCTCTTCCCATCCAGACTTTCAACCTGCATAGGTCCCATTAAGTACATGTGCAAAAGTTCCAGAGTTTTGGATGTTGTAGGATGTCCCAGCTTAGGATGTGACATCTTGGATTGCTTGCCAACCTGGCATTCTCCACAGACTCTTCCTTCATCAATAAGCAGCTTTGGGATTCCTCTAACTGCTTCCTTGGATATGATCTTTTTCATTCCTCTTAAATGACGTCTATGCCACAGCTTCACCTCCTGTTCTTCCTTGGCTGAGGAGCAAATTGAGGAGTAGTTTGAGACTTTAGGTTCCCATAGATAGCAGTTATCTTTGGATCTGGATCCTCTCATAACTTCCTGACTATCTCCATTCGTCACAACACATAATCCTTAGTGAATTGAACATAGAAACCTTGATCACACAACTGGCTTATGCTGATGAGATTAGCAGCTAGTCCTTTTACTAACATCACATTATTCAATTCTGGAACTCCAGAACTGTCCAGCTTACCAACACCTTTGATTTTTCCTTTAGCACCATCACCAAAGGTCACATAACTGGTAGTATGAGGTTGTATATCCACCAATAAGTTCTCCATACCAGTCATATGTCTTGAGCAACCACTATCAAAGTACCAGTCTTCTCTGGTAGATGCCCTTAGAGTTGTGTGAGCTAATCTAGCAACCCATTGTTGTTTCTTGATGGGGGCATTATGCTTAGATGCCTTCTACTTAGGTCTGATTTGAGGGGTCTGGTTAGGGTAACCATGCAACCTGTAACAGAAGGGTTTTATGTGACCAAATCTTCCACAGTAGTGACATCTCCATCTTTGAAATTTCTTCTTCTAATGGTTAATCCCCGGTTTCCCCGATGTTGTGACATTGGCTGTGACTTCTGCTTGATTTTTTGAACTTCAGCCTTTGAGCTTTTGTGTTCAGTTGAGGATTTCTTAGCAAAGCCTAAACCAGACATGGTTCCTAATTTCTGTCCCACCTTTAGAATCTCTTCCAAAGTGTCAGTTCCTTTATTCAACATTCTGATGGATTTTGTCATTTGATCTAGCTTAGAGGTCAGTAAGATTATCTCACCATTTAGACCATCTATGACTGTCAGATGCTTCTTTTTCTCAGCTTCCAGCTCCTTGATGAGTGTTTTCTGCTTTTCTCCTTGTATACACACTTCTGCACTTTTGATACATAGCTCTTTATATGAAGCAGCAAGTTCATCAAAGGTAAGTTCATCTCTACTCGAGTCATCATCAGAGGCACAGACACTAGTTAGTGCAGTGACATGTTTAGCAGATTCTCCTTCAGATTCACTCTCAGAGTCTCCTTCAGACTAGGTGACAGATAGTCCCTTCTTTTGCATCTTGAGGTACATAGCACATTCAACTCTAATGTGTCCAAAACCTTCACATCCATGACACTGGATTCCCTTGCCTTGGTTGAGCTTTTCTTCAGATGTTGATCTTTTACTGAAGTCAGACGAAATGTTCTTGACATTTGGTCTCCCTTTTTGATCAATCTTCTTTATGAACTTGTTGAACTGTCTTCCAAGCATGGCTATAGCTTCTGATATTCTTTCATCACCTCCAATACTTCCTTCTTCTGAATCCTCTTCAGTATTTGATATGAAAGCTATGCTTTTGTTCTTCTTTTCAACATTCTCACACATGCCCATTTCAAAGGTTTGGAGAGAACCAATAAGCTCATCAACCTTCATATTGCAGATATCTTGAGCCTCTTCTATAACAATGACCTTCATGGCAAATCTCTTGGGCAATGATCTGAGAATCTTTCTTACAAGTTTTTCTTCAGACATTTTCTCTCCTAAGCCACCAGAAGTGTTGGCAATTTCAAGAATATTCATGTGGAAGTCATGAATAGTCTCATCCTCTTTCATCCTCAGATTTTCAAACTTGGTGGTCAGCATTTGAAGTTTAGACATCCTCACCTTGGAGGTACCTTCATGAGTTGTTTTGAGAGTATCCCAAACTTCTTTAGCCAGCTCACAGTGATGCACCAGTCTGAAGATGTTCTTATTTATCCCATTGAACAGTACATTCAAGGCCTTAGAGTTTCCAAGGGATAATGCCTCTTGCTCATTGTCCCACTCTTCTTCAGGAATTTGCATAATAATTCCATCTTTTCCTGTCTTCGTTGGATGTTCCCATCCTTTGTTGACAGCTCTCCAGACCTTGCTATCCAGAGGCCTCGAGAAGGCTATCATACGAGGTTTCCAGTCATCATAGTTAGAACCATTCAGCATGGGTGGTCTATTTGAGAATCCTGAATCCTTGTCCATGGTACTAGAAAGTAACGTCCCTAGATCTCACCTAGAATTTAACAGGCAGGGTGCCTGCTCTGATGCCAATTGAAATTCTAGTAACAGACTATCGATGTCACATTGGATGTTGTTACATCCAATTCTACGCAGGCAGGAATGTATACAGAAGGTAAATGTAAAGTACAGTAAATAACACAAAGAATTGTTTACCCAGTTCGGTGACAAACACACCTACGTCTGGGGGCTACCAAGCTAGGGAGGAAATCCACTATTAGCAGTATTTATTCAAGACTTAAACCAACTGTTTAATCTTATCACTTAATACCTACCCAATGCAATTTCAATCTAAACTAAGACCAGAGTTCCTACTCACTCCCCCTCAATCACCACAGTGATTACAACCTTTGATTAGTTTAAAGTCAATGGCAAAGTTATACTTCAAACAACTCTTGATTGTGCTTAACAGCTTTAATCAAGAAACACAGCACTCACGCTTAAAAGCTTAGAGTGACACAACAACTACAACTCAATGAACACCCTAGTCCAATGCAATCATCTAGGTGATAATTTCTTGGCTCACAAGTTAAACCTAATACAAGACACAATTAAAAATACAGCAGTGAAGTATGATGGTATTAGAAATTCTTCACACTTCAAACCCCCGAGTTGCTGAAAGTAGGATTGCCATCCTTTTATAATGCAACACTTGGGCCTTGTACTTGTATTTCCTAAAATTAAGGTTAAGCAAGTTAACCGAATTTCCACATATTAGGGTGCTACCAAATAGGCAATATGTTATGCCTCTTAATTGTAGCTCAGTTGTTAGTTTCCTGGATTTTAGCTCAGCTGTTAGATTTCTGAAAAATAGCCTGAGAAAAATACTGAAACAGAAAAACTAACTAGCCTACACTTTAGCATATGCTGTCAGGAATGAATGTCATAACATTCAGTTTGACGTCCAGAACATAGGCTATATGCTAGGTCTGTTATTCTCCTGAAAAACAGACTGAATTAAATACTGAACTGTAGCAGAAAAATCCAACCTGCCTATAATTCAGTATCTTCTGTCAAGGATGAATGTCATAACATTCAGTTTGACATTCAGACAATAGGATATGTGCCATGTCTGTTATTCTCCTGAAAAACAGACTGAACTAAATACTGAGCTATAACAGAAAAACCAACTATTCTATAGTTCAGTATCTGATGTCAGGGATGAATGTCATAACATTCAATTTGACATTCAGACAATAGGCTATGTGTCAGGTCTGTTATTCTCCTGAAACACAGACTGAACTAAATACTGAGCTATAACAGAAAAACCAACTATTCTATAGTTCAATATCTGTTGTCAGGGATGAATGTCATAACATCTAGTTTGACATTCAGTAAATCCTGTATTAGCCATTCCTGCAGCATACTACTCCAGCATGTCATGACATCAGTCATGACATCAGAGTACAATTAGTGTTTTAACACAAAATGCAGCCAATCAAAAACATCTACATTCTTTTCCTTCTTTGGGCTTATCATCTAACCTTGTTCTTCTTCCAGCATTGTTGATGTCAGATGAGATGTTCTTGACATTAGCCTTAGATCTTACATCCATCTTTTTCAACAGTTTGTTGAACTATCTTCCCAGCATTGCTACATCATTTTCCAGATCCTCATCAATATCCTGACTATTTTCCTCCTCTGTGTTTGATATGAAGGCTGTGCTTTTGGTTTTCCTTTCAGATCCATCATTCATTCCCATCTCAAATGTTTGGAGGGAACCAATTAGCTCATTAACTTTCATGTTTGAGATGTCTTGAGACTTTTCTATGGCTATCACCTTCATAGCAAATCTCTTAGGAAGTGACCTGAGTGTTTTTCTTACTAATTTTTCATCTAACATCTTCTCTCCCAGGGCTCCTGAGGCATTAGCAATTTCAAGGATACTCATATGAAATTCATGAATATTTTCATCTTCTTTCATCCTTAAATTTTCAAACTTGGAGGTGAGCAACTGTAGTCTAGACATCTTCACTCTAGAGGTGCCTTCATGAGTGGTCTTGAGAATGTCCTAAGCATCTTTAGCCACCTCACGGTTGTTTACCAATCTGAAGATATTCTTGTCTACTCCATTGAATATGGCATTCAATGCTTTAGAATTTCCAAGGGCTAGATCATCCTCCTCCTTGGACCATTGTTCTTCAGGCTTCTTGTCAGTTGTGACTTCTCCTTCCTTAGTGATTACTGGATGTTCCCAGCCTGTTAACACAACCTTCCAAGCCTTGTTATCAAGAGATTTTAGGAAGGCTACCATTTGAGGTTTCCAATAGTCATAGTTAGATCCATCCAAAATTGGTGGCCCGTGAACAGATCCTTCATCTCTCTCCATTGTACCAGAAAGTATTGTCCCTAGATCTCACCCAGAACCAGAGCAGGATGCCTGCTCTGATACCAATTAAAATTCTGGTATCAGATATGAGATGTCGAAGGTAATGTCACGACACTAATATCTGAGTAATGCAAACAGGATAAAGATAAAGAATAGTAATGCAAGATTTGGTGAATGATATGATTGCCAAATCTCAGACGGAAGAAGAACATTTGGTGAATTTGCAGAAATTGTTTGAGCGTTTGAGAAAATTCAAGCTGAGGCTTAATCCGAACAAGTGTACTTTTGGGGTGAGATCTGGAAAACTACTGGGTTTTATTGTTAGTGAAAAAGGGATTGAGGTGGATCCGGCCAAAGTGAAAGCGATACAGGAAATGCCTGAGCCAAGAACAGAGAAACAAGTCCTTGGTTTCTTAGGAAGGTTGAACTACATTGCAAGGTTCATCTCTCACCTAACAGCCACGTGTGAGCCAATTTTCAAATTGTTGAGAAAAGATCAGGCCATCAGGTGGAATGATGATTGCCAAAGGGCTTTCGAGAAGATAAAAGAGTATTTGCAGAATCCTCCTATCCTTATGCCTCCGGTCCTAGGGAGACCGTTGATTATGTATTTGACAGTACTAGACAATTCCATGGGTTGTGTTCTCGGTCAACACGACGAGACAGGTAGGAAAGAGCATGCCATCTACTACCTGAGTAAGAAATTCACAGATTGCGAGTCGAGATACTCGATGCTTGAAAAGACATGTTGTGCACTTGCATGGGCTGCTAAGCGTTTGAGACAATACATGCTGACTCACACAACCTTATTGATCGACAAAATGGATCCACTCAAGTATATATTCGAGAAGCCAGCTCTCACCGGAAGGGTTGCTCGTTGGCAAATGGTACTGACAGAGTACGATATCCAGTATACATCCCAGAAATCTATCAAGGGAAGTATTCTGTCAGACTATCTTTCTCAACAGCCGGTTGAAGATTATGAGCCGATGAAGTTTGATTTTCCGGATGAAGACATCATGTCCCTCAAGATGAAAGACTGCGAAGAGCCAGTTGTTGAGAAGGGACCTGATCCAGATGAAAAATGGACTTTGTTGTTTGATGGGGCTGTCAATGCCAGAGGAAGTGGAATTGGCGCTATCATTACTACTCCAAAAGATGCCCACATGACTTTCACCGCTCGTCTGACTTTTGAGTGCACAAATAATAAAGCTGAGTATGAAGCCTGTATCTTGGGTCTTGAGCAAGCCATTGACTTGAGAATCAAGACTTTGACATCTTCGAAGATTCAGCTCTAGTGATCAATCAAGTGAATGGTGATTGGAACACCCTCCAGCCCAATCTGGTCCCTTACAGAGATTACACGAGAAGACTGTTGACTTTCTTCACGACAGTAAAGTTGTATCATATACCTCGTGACGAAAACCAGATGACAAATGCTCTTGCTACTCTATCCTCCATGATCAACGTGATTCGGTGGAACCACGTCCCCAGGATCGATGTGATGCGCCTCGACAGGGCCGCGTATGTGTTTGCTGCTGAACTGGTAGTTGACGACAAGCCCTGGTATCACGACATCAAGCGCTTTCTGAAGAATCAAGAGTACCCTGCAGGGGCATCCAACAATGATAGAAAGACTTTGAGAAGATTGGCAGGTAGTTTCTTCTTGAACAAAGACGATGTGTTGTATAAGAGGAACTTCGACATGGTTCTGCTTAGATGTGTAGATAGACACGAAGCAGACATGTTAATACAGGAAGTTCATGAAGGCTCCTTCGGTACTCATGCCGGCGGACATGCAATGGCTAAGAAATTGTTAAGAGCGGGATATTACTGGATGACCATGGAATCTGATTGTTTCAAATATGCTCGGAAGTGTCATAAATGCCAGATTTATGCTGATAAGGTACATGTGCCGCCAAATCCTTTGAATGTGATGTCTTCGCCGTGGACTTTTGCTATGTGGGGCATCGATATGATTGGAAAGATTGAGTCGACCGCCTCCAATGGGCATCGCTTCATCCTTGTTGCCATCGACTATTTCACCAAGTGGGTCGAAGCAGCATCGTTCGTGAATGTCACCAGACATGTGGTTGCCCGTTTCATCAAGAAAGAAATCATTTGTCGTTATGGGATTCCCGAAAGAATCATTACTGATAATGGTTCTAATCTCAATAACAAAATGATGAAGGAGTTGTGCCAGAACTTCAACATTCAGCATCACAATTCTTCCCCTTATCGCCCTAAGATGAGCGGTGTTGTTGAGGCGGCAAATAAGAACATAAAGAAGATTGTGCAGAAGATGGTCGTTACGTATAGAGATTGGCATGAGATGCTACCCTTCGCCTTGCATGGGTACCGTACTTCAGTACGTACATCGACCGGGGCAACCCCTTACTTCCTTGTGTATGGTATGGAAGCAGTCCTACCTGTTGAAGTGGAGATTCCTTCTCTAAGAGTCCTGTTGGATGTCAAGTTAGACGAAGATGAATGGGTTCAGACAAGGTTCAATGAGTTGAGTCTTATCGAAGAGAAGCGAATGGCAGCCATTTGTCATGGGCAGTTGTATCAGAGTCGGATGAAGAGAGCCTTTGATCAGAAAGTGCGTCCTCGATGTTTCCAAGTCGGAGATTTAGTGTTGAAAAGGATCCTTCCTCCTCAGACAAATCACAGGGGCGAGTGGACTCCTAACTATGACGGACTGTATATTGTCACCAAGGTTTTGATGGTGGGGCCTTAATGCTTGCAACGATGGATGGTGAAAACTTCACTTCCCCTGTGAACTCAGACGCAGTTAAAAAATACTTCACATAAAATAGACCCGCTGGACAGTAAAAAGAATAGTCCAGGAAAAAATGGGTGTCCCGCCGAACCAAGAAAATGAAAAGGTTCGGGAAAAAATTAGGGATTAAAAATGAAAAGATCGTACACCCGGTAAGTTGAAAACCTGAAAAGGCAACTTAGGCAAAAATGGGTATCCCGGTGGATTGAAAACCCGAAAAGGGCGATCCAGGCAAAAGTTAGGGATTAAACGAATGACTACATTCTGAGTAGTTCTGAATCTCATCTCGTGTCAATGACTGGAAACTTTTGAAGGATAGGAAACAGTCCAATCAATCTTTTCAGAAAGCTGATCATCTGGAGGATCTTGAAGACGAGCAAGTCATAGCAGAATTGGAACCCAATAGAAATCCATTTCACATTGCCATTAGATTAATTTCTGTTTTTATCTTTTGTGCGATTACCTCTTTCCAGGGATTGCTTCCTGATGTAAATGTCTATTCAGAGGCCATTCAATCATGTTATTCAGTATATCTCTATTTTCATTTTCATTTTACTGTTTTGTTTGCAAAAATGACGTTCGGATTTTTGATAAACATTGCATCATGAAACATAAGAGTTTTACAGGTACATGCTTAATAAACATTTAAAATTGCTGTAAATGTCAAGTGCTTTAGATCGTCTATTCAGAACAGGTACCCTCGGGGCATTTCCTTAAGGTTCCCAGCCGATGATCGCGAATGTTTTCCCCCAACAGTCGAAGTTGGTATCTTATCCCTGCAGAGCTGATTAGAGCATTGGATTCTTCGATCCCCAGCAGGCTCTCACTGTTGTACCTCCCCCAAGCGGTTGTTTCAGAATATACACTCTCCAGTAGAGTTGACGGTGCCAGAATATATATCCCCAGCGGAGTTGACAGTGTCAGATTGTATCTTCCCAGCAGAAGCGGCTACTCCTCAGGGTTCAATGCCAGATCGATGATCTCGACGCTAGATCCATGGTCTCTTTCCTTGAAGCAGAATCTCGGTACCGTATCGGTGTTTGTTTCCCCTACTAAGTCGTCTCTCTCGCAGATTATAGTTTCCAGAACCACTATCGTTTTCCCCAACAACAGGTTTTCAGTGTCGTTCTCTCCCCAGTCAGAGTCTCGGTATTTCGTCATTGCTAGAACACCGTGTGGCGGGTCATTTCCCCACAGTGTTCTTTGCGCTATGCATCTCCAACAGCCTTGTCAGGGTCCAGAAGATGGTGATCATTTCCCCAGCAGATTCCCTTGCCTTGGCTTGGCATTCTACCCAGCATTTTGCATCCCTGCATGTAGAATCATATTGCATTGCATCCTCCCCAAATCGCGTAGCATTTCCATTTTCATAAAGCATTACGCCATTGAAAAATTCAAACATACGCATGTAAGCATAAAACATTCTCGGTATCCCAAGTGATAAGCCAGAAGTTGTTTCCAGTACTCAGACTGAAGATTGTTCATGACTTACCTTTATTATCCCCAGCAAGTGTCATTGGCCCATGCGCTGCCTCTATTATCTTTCCCTATTTTTGCCGATGCTGACAGGCATGAAGTTTTCCGGTATTCAGACCGAAGTGGCATTCAGGCCAATTTTCCGATGTTCAGATCGAAGAAGTTTCCGACATTCAGGTCGATGCAACTTGTGGCATTCAGGCCAGTTTCCGGTATTCAGACCGAAGTGGCGTTCAGGTCAGTTTTCCGATGTTCAGATCGAAGAAGTTTCCGACATTTAGGCCGATGCAACTTGTGGCATTCAGGCCAGTTTCTGGTATTCAGACCGAAGTGGCATTCAGGCCAGTTTCCGGTATTCAGACCGAAGTGGCATTCAGGCCAGTTTCCGGTATTCAGACCGAAGTGGCGTTCAGGCCAGTTTTCCGATGTTCAGATCGAAGAAGTTTCCGACGTTCAGGTCGATGCAACTTGTGGCATTCAGGCCAATTTTCCGATATTCAGATCAAAGTGGAATTCAGGCCAATTTTCCGATATTCAGATCGAAGAAGTTTCCGAAATTCATGTCGACATAACTTGTGGCATTCAGGCCAGCCTCTCGGTGTTCATACCGATATTAATAATCTCATATCTTTCGATGTTCAGATCAAAGTCATTTCCAGTATTCAGACTGATGAGCGGCATTCAGGCCATGGTTATTTCTATGTTACCATTTATTTTGGTATCCAGGTTAACATTCTTTTTCGGTATTCAGACTGACTCTCACCGTACCAGACGGATTCTTCTTTCAAGACCACCTCTTTGCCGATTCTAACAGGCATTGTTACTTCACTTCACTTCAGTGCTTTCGGGCTTTTATTGTATTCAATCCCTTGATACCTGGAAAGTGCGAAAGCCGCTGCTATCTTCTTTTCGGGTCTCTAGTTGATTGAATAGGGGCAGCTGTAATACCTCAAAATTTGCCCCCCCCTCATGCATGCATTCATTCTTAGGTCATTTAACATTTCATATTGCATTTCATCATGTCAACCGGAATTAGATCCAAGAAACTTGAATATCATCCAAGACACTTTGTGGGTCCTATCTGGGTGATCAATCAAGACAAGGGAATGGCTTGAGATACTTCTAACATGTTCAAATGGGGTCTATTCATCAGTCAAAACGTTAATCTTGAAGGAGAAAAAGTTTGTTTATGAACTGTCATGCTCGCTAGGCGAAGCCCACGCGTTTTGAAAAAAGAAAAAAAAACGAAAACGAAAAAAGAAACGAAAAAAAAAACGAAAGAAAAAAAAATGAAAGGAAAAAAACGAAAAAAAAATTAAATAAATAAATAAATAAAATATAACAGAAAAATCTTGGACTTGGACCTCTCTCTTTTGAGCCCACGAAGTCACAAAAATCAGGTTATAAATTCTAGACTTCCATCTCCCAAAAAACCCTGGGAAAAAGATAGTGAGAGAAGAGCTAACAGAGTTCAGAGCAACCTCCAGAGACTGAAAGGAATTCATCTGCAAAGAGCCAATTCCATCTCATATAAACCCTCAGATTGCTTTGCAAACCCAACCGGGCAATTCAATTTCATTCGATCTCTCCAATCAGGTTTGCCCTATTCCCATTACTCTATGCTTTCAATTTGAATGCTCTGAATGTATGAGGTATTATCGTTAGGTTTTACATGTGGGCACATGTTTTAGTATGTATGTCATGTCTTGATGTGTGGATTATTGCCCCTGACTTTGAATTTTGATACCCTTTTGATGCATGTGTTTAACAAGAGGTTTAGGCCTCCTACACTTGGTTGCTTTTTGTGAGCTCTTTTTGTGAATTTTAATGGCATGATGCATGTGGTTACATTTTGATTTGGGGCAACTCTTGATTGCGCCCCATCTTGTCACTCTAACCTGTTTGTTGAGTTTTTTGCGAGGGCTCACATGACTCCTGAAAGGATAGCTTGCTTGGCATTCCACTTTATTTGTGGGATACCACCTGGAGGTTTATTCCGATTACCTGTGCTAACTTGCTTTCTTTGGTGGTTCCAGCTTGAGAGATCTCTGGGTTTCTTGTGTCGTTAGTTGCTATTACTTCGGATCTTTATCCGTGTGGTACTTTTACATCTTTCCCGCATTTTACCGCTTTCTTAGCTGGAAGACCTCAATAGGAGGCAATGTTTTCTTTTGTTTGTTTACTTTTGTGCCCAAAGACCTCCAAGAAGAGGCATCAGTGCTAAAGACCTCCCTGCAGAGGCAATTGACGGATAAAAGGGATTAGTAATCAATCCCCCGTTATTCAGTGTGTCGTTCTTTATGCTCGCACTACGTGTCGATGCTTCAGAACAAAAGCCCAAGATCTTTTGTCCGGCCAGTCAGTGGAGAGGGTTCCACCTTTCTGAATCCCCACTTTTTGTCATGAGCTCACCCTGTCCAGGGTTAAGAGCTATGAGGTCTTATCCTCATTACCCTTTTGATCTGCTCACCCTGACGTTCAATGTCAGTGGTTAAGAGCCCATTTGATTACCTTTCCATGGCTTGTTTGTCGAGGTTGATATGACCCCTCTTGACTAAAGCCCTACCCATGTATGTTTGAGCCCCCCTGTTGGAGCGTTTACTTTAAGATACATGTTTTGTGTGGTGTGATCGTTTCCCCATAAGATTTCTAGGCTTCGTACAGTCTCTCGTTTGCATGTCAATTAAGGTAGCACGGTTCCTTCGTCTAGGACTTCCTTTTTGCATGAGCATTCCTACAACACAAAAAAACTCATTGATTTTTCTTCTCCTAAGAACACGTTAACTCCTTCTACTACAGGCGAGTAAGTCTCCAAAGGTCGAGCATCCGGTAGATTGCGTAGTAACTTCGTTCACCCAAAAACACAACCCTTAACCCGTAGGTAGCCGAACTACGGCTTGCTCTGATTCTCATTCCAGATGAGATACGTAGGCATAAGACGCGATGTCTTAGCGAGCACACTCCTCTTTAACCCCTAGGTAGCCAAGCTACGAAGACTCTGATTCTCATGTTCAGATGAGATACGTATGCAGTGGATGCGACATCCGTGCGAGTCATTTTCTTTTGACCCTCCTTTTAGTAAATAGTACATTAGATAAACCTACACCCTTTAGACAAGAACAACAAAAGTGGATCCCGTAGAGTACTACAGATGCGTAGGGGTGCTAATACCTTCCCTTCGCATAATCGGCTCTCGAACCCAAGATTTGGTTGCGAGACCTTGTCTTTTCCTTTCCTTTCTCCCAGGTTTACTTCGAGTGTTTCCTTTCCCTCCTTTGGGATAAATAACGCGTGGTGGCGACTCTTCTGTCATTTCTTTCTCGCCGGGTGTTTTTTCGCATACTGTATTTTTTAGGTTGCGACAGTGGGTTAGGGTGGTGATCTCCAGTTAAACTACCCCAAAAGTAATCCAAGTCAATGTCATTGATTAATTCCTCCTGGTGGGTAGTGAATACAAATGGGCCACTAGGAAATCCTAGAAGGTAGGCAAGGTCTCTACGGTTATAGGTGAAATCAATACGAAACAGCCTAAAGGAAATCAACCCTTTGTTGAGCCCGTAACCATGCTGGGGTATGTAGACTAGGGAGCTAAGGAGTTCTAGGGTAAGCTCATGGTATGTGACAAACCTTCTCTTAATAGCAGCATTCTCCCAACCTAGCTGGTTAAACATAAACAAGATACTATCGTGGATACCTAGCCTATCCATGGTAGGTCCATCATAATATATGGATAAATCCATATCCTTCTGAGCTAAATAATCATAACGTCTTCTCTGAACTCTGCCTCTGAAAATTGTATCTACTTGTTGCATGATGAAAATTAGTTACTAACTAGTTTTAAGTTTTCCTGTTAATCAGTAGCCAATATTACTAAGTTAGTAACGAAAAACAACAAGTACGTTGCTGCATAGAATCAAGGAAAGGGAGAAAAATAAAAGTAATAATCAAAGAAGGAAAACACTTAAAATGCAAAACATAAAAATAACAAAATCAATAACAAATTAAAAAGAGGCGGGTTGTCTCCCACCGAGCACTTTGTTTAATGTCGTAAGTTTGACAGTAACGTTGCGATATGTCAGTTTTGGGGTTGAGCAGGAAGCTCTATAAGTCTTAGACTATTTGAATATTTTCTATTGTGAATATTATTATAATGCTTTAATCGCTGCCCGTTTACAATTAACAGTTCACTATTTCTACCCTTGATTTTTGTCGCACCACTTTTAAAAACTTTAGTAATTTCGAAAGGACCCGACCACCTAGGTTTAAGTTTTCCCGGAAAAAGTTTAAGTCTTGAATTAAATAGTCACACTACGTCGCCGATATTAAACTCTTTCCTAGATATACGTTTATCGTGCCATTTTTTAGTTCATTCTTTGTATATCTTGGCATTCTCATAGGCGTCTAGTCTAAGTTCTTCCAATTCGTGAATGTCTAAAATTCGCTTGTCGCCTGCGGAAGTATAATTTAGATTTAGGGTCTTAATTGCCCAATAAGCTTTGTGTTCTAACTCTACAGGGAGATGACATGATTTACATAGACTAATTTAAAGGGGGTGGTTCCTATTGGGGTCTTGTAGGTTATCCTAAATGCCCACAGAGCTTCATTTAGTTTAGATGACCAGTCTTTTCTAGATATTCCGACAGTCTTTTCTAGAATTTGTTTGATCTCTCTATTCGAAACTTTGACTTGCCCACTGGTTTGCGGGTGACAAGGAGTTGCTACATGGTGTCTGACTCCATACTTCAGAAGAAGTTTTCCAAAGATATTTGATATGAAATGGGAGCCACCGTCACTAACTACTAGTTTTGGCACACCGAATCTAGGAAAGATTACTTTCTTGAACAGCTTAATCACTACTCGTGTGTCATTTGTCAGAGAAGCTACAACCTCGATCCATTTTGAAACGTAATCGACAACTACGAGTATGTACTTATTACCAAAAGAAGACGGGAATTGTCCCATGAAGTCAATCCCCCACACATCAAAGACTTCCACTTCTAAGATGCCTGTTTGTGGCATTTCGTCGCGTCTTGAAACATTACCAGTGCGTTGCCACCGGTCGCAATTTATAACCGTATTATGGACATATTTCCATAGAGTAGGCCAAAAGAGGCCAGATTGTAAGATCTTAGCACAAGTTTTTGAAGTGCTTGCGTGCCCACCATAGGGAGCAGAATGGCAACGAGAGATTATATCATCTATTTCATCCTCAAGAACACATCGACGGAAAATACCGTCGGCACCTCTCTTGAAAAGCAGAGGTTCATCCTAGTAGTACTGTTTTAGATCATGAAAAAATTTCTTCTTTTGTTGGTATGATAGGTCCGGTGGAAGTGCTCCAGCAACTAAGTAGTTGACAAAGCCAACATACTATGGCAGAGTTATATTCGTATGAATTTCTTCCACGGTTATTCTATTTCTGTATCATTTAAGGTTAGCTCAGACATGTCGCTTTCCATTTGGGCTATAAGTCGTTCGTAAGGGAAATCATCATTGATTGGAACTTGTTCAAGCTTGTTCCCTTCGATTCGTGATAAGTGGTTTGCTACTACGTTCTCAGTACCTTTCTTATCTTTTATTTCTAAGTCAAATTATTGTAAGAGTAGGATCCATCTTAAGAGTCTTGGTTTGACATCCTTCTTACTTAGCAAGTATCTAATAGCAGCGTGATCAGTATATATGATGATTTTCGCTCCTACTAAGTAAGAACGGAATTTGTCTAAAGAGAACACAACAGCTAGAAGTTCCTTTTCAGTGGTGGCGTAGTTCATTTGGGCAGGATCTAAGGTTCTAATTACGTAGTAGATCGCATGAAGTTTTTTATCCTTCCTTTGTCCTAGCACTGCGCCTATGGCATAGTCACTCGCATCACATATGATTTCGAATGGTAATCTCCAATCAGGTGGTTGCATGATAGGTGCGGTGATTAAAGATGTTTTAAATTGTTCAAATGTTGTTAAACATTTCTCATCAAAGATAAAGTCAACGTCTTTCATTAATAAACCAGTCAGTGGTTTGGTAATTTTCGAGAAATCTTTGATAAAGCGTCGGTAGAAACCGGCGTGTCCTAAGAAGCTTCGTATTTCTCGTACAATTTTCAGAGGTTGAAGATTTTCTATAATTTCGATCTTAGCTTTGTCTACTTCAATTCCTTTATCAGATACTACGTGTCCTAGCACGATTCCTTGTTGGACCATGAAATGGCATTCTCCCAATTCAATACGAGATTCACCTTTACGCATCTTTCAAGTACCATTTCAAGGTTTGATAGACATCCTTCAAATCTCTGCCCACAAATAGAAAAATCGTCCATAAAGACTTCCATAATGTCGTCTATAAAGTCAACGAAGATTGACATCATGCATCTTTGGAATGTTGCGGGAGCGTTGCATAGTCCAAATGGTATTCATCGATAAGCAAATGTACCATAAGGGCATGTGAAGGTTGTTTTCTCTTGGTCGTCAAGATGGATAGGAATTTGAAAAAATCCTGAATAATCGTCCAGATAGCAGAAGTGGGAATGCTTAGCCAATCGTTCAAGCATTTGATCAATGAAAGGCAAAGGAAAATGATCCTTTCGAGTGGCTTTGTTCAATTTCCTATAGTCGATGCACATTCTACTTCCGGTCACAACTCTTTGTGCTATAGATTCTCCCTTCTCGTTCTTAACAATGGTAACACCCCCTTTCTTGGGTACTACATGAACGGGGATAACCCATTGACTATTGGAGATCGGATATATGATCCCTGCATCCAATAACTTCTTTACTTCATCCTTGACTACAATACTTAAGATTGGGTTGATCCTTCTCTGGTGTTCTCTAGAGGTTTTACAATCTTACTCTAGCATAATGTGATGCATACAGATAGAAGGACTTATTCCTTTTAGATCAGCGATTTATAGCCTAACGCAGTTGGATATTTTCTTAAGACATCTAGTAACTTTTCAGTTTCAATCTGTCCTAAGTCTGCGTTGACTATTACTGGTCTTTTGAGTTCAGTGTCTAGGAATTCATATCTTAGGTTCTTGGGTAGTGTTTTTAATTCTAAGTCTGGTTTCTTCGGGCATGGCATGTGATTGGGTGTAAGTGCTAAGCATTCGCTTAGACTGTTATTTTGGTATGGTTCATGCCAATTACCATCTTCAAAGATTGGAGGGATTTGGATTTTCATTATATCAGAATATGTGGTTTCTTGCATCTCCATCTCTCTTACGCACTCGTCTATGACATCAAGTAGATAACAAGTATCGTCTATAGCTGGCGCTTGTAAGAATTGTGTCAAGATGAATTCAACTTTTTCTTCTCCAACTTCGAATGTTAGCTTACCTCTTTTCACGTCTATTATGGCTTCGGCGGTAGCTAAGAATGACATTCCTAATATAATAGGTGTAGTGGCATCTTCTTTGATGTCCATGATTATGAAGTCAGTAGGAATGTAGAATTGTCCTACACGTACTGGGACATTCTCTAGTATACCAACATGATATTTGATTGAGCGGACAGCTAGTTGAACAAACATCTTGGTTGGTCTTAGTTCTCCCATGTTGTGCCTTTTATAGATGGATAAGGGCATTACACTAATGATGTCTCCTAAGTCGCATAGAGCTTTGTCTATGATGAACTTTCCAATGACACAGGGTATGGAGAAACTACCTGGGTCTTTTAGTTTGGGAGGCATGTTGTTTTGGATTATTGCGCTACACTAAGCAGTAAGTGTAACTGTTTCGTTATCCTCAATCTTTTTCTTATTGGATGGGATCTCTTTAAGAAACTTGGCATATGAGGGCATTTGTGTGATAGCTTCTGTAAAGGGTATTGTGATGTTCAGTTGCTTCAGAAGTTCAACAAATTTCTTAAATTGCCCTGTAGTTTTAGAATTTGTGAGTCTTTGAGGATACGGAATGAGTGGTTTATAAGGTGGTGGAGGCACATAAGGTTTTTCTTTCTCTTCGGCCTTTTGGGTATTATCTTCCTTCTCCTTCGGTTCACTTACCTTCTCAGTTGTTATTTTGTCAGGTTTTTGGTACATGGCAGGATTTTGAAGTCTTGGATCTACGGGTCCGTCTAGTCCTTTTCCACTTCTCAATATAACGACATTTACATGTCCTTTTGGATTAGATTGTGGCTGTCTAGGAAATGTGCCAGCAGGAGCAACAGTAGATGCTTCTTGTTGGGCCACTTAAGAAATCTATGTTTCAAGCATTTTGTTGTGGGTGGCTAAAGTGTCTACTTTGCTTGCTAATTGTTTAAGTTGCTCGCTAGTGTGTATGTTTTGGTTCAAGAAGTCTTTGTTTGTTTGAGCTTGGGTAGCTATGAAACTTTCCATCATTAATTCAAGGTTAGACTTCCTAGGAATGTTAGGAGCATTATTAGCTGGCTTTTGATATCCAGGTGGAGCAGCAGGTGCTTGGCCAGGTGCATACAGGGCGTTGTTGTTCTTGTACGAAAAGTTAGGATGGTTTTTCCAATCTGGGTTATAGGTATTCGAATAAAGGTATCCTTGTGCATAGTTTACTTGATTAGTGGAGACTCCTGCTAATATCTGACATTCTGGTGCGGTGTGTCCAGGAATTCCACATAACTCGCAGTTTGGAGTTACGGCAGCCACGGTGGTTGCGGGTTGTATAGTCAAGTTGTCTAACTTTTGAACAAGGGCATCTACCTTTGCATGGACATGGTCAAGGCTACTGATTTCGTACATTCCACCTTTTGTTTAAGACTTTTCTACTGGGGTTCTTTCACCTCCCCATTGGCAATGGTTTTAAGCTCTCAGCGTAGCAATTTTGCTCGGCGGAAAATATCGGGCTAAGAAAACGTTCTTCAGTTCTTCCCATGTAGTGACTGAGTTGGATGGAAAGGATTGCAACCAAGCCCAAGCTCTATCTCTTAGAGAGAAAGGAAAAAGGTGTAGTCTTATCGCATCTTGAGATACACCATTTGCCTTCATAATGTCTACGTACTGCACAAACTAGGTCAAATGTTCATTAGGGTCGTCCGTAGGATTTCCAGAAAATTGATGTTGTTGGAAAACTGATAAAAATGAGGGTTTCAACTCAAAATCGTTTTGATCGATAGCAGGGGCAACAATGCTGTTGTGAGGTTCTTGTTGGGATGGGTTAGCGTAGAACTTAAGAGGACGATTCTGGGGTCCTACTGCAGCAATGGTTGGTTTTTCAACTGGTTCAGTAGTAGGAAAGAAGATATCGGGAATATTGTACCTTCGTTGGTACTCTAGTATTCGGCGTCTTAAATATAAGAAACACTCTAATTCTGCGATTGGTGGTACCA
This sequence comes from Lathyrus oleraceus, assembly GCF_024323335.1. Taxonomy (NCBI): domain Eukaryota; kingdom Viridiplantae; phylum Streptophyta; class Magnoliopsida; order Fabales; family Fabaceae; genus Lathyrus; species Lathyrus oleraceus. The sequence continues at coordinate 42,206,718 of NC_066580.1, read as the reverse complement.
ATTTTTTGCCTTGTAAGCGAGTACTTGGCATACAATCGAGAAATAAGGGAAAGGAAATTAGTTTTTGCGTCAGTCAATACTACGCAACGAAAGAATCACACTATTTGACTAAATCAATCCCCGGCAACGGAGCCAAAAACTTGATACGTCTCGTGACTGTATATAAAATATAGTCTATCGGATACTTGACTGCAAGTGCACAGTCTAGTCGTTTAGTTTTAAAAGATATCAAACCCACAGGGACCGATGGTCAAACTAATGCTATCGATGTTACTATGTTTAGCTAAGGCGATGATTTTTAGAGGTTTGGTTCAACAAAAATTAAATCTAAAGAAAATTAAGTTTTTAAGAAAATATTAATGAAGGGATATCGGTATGCAACGCATTAATTGTCAGGATTCGATAAGTCACCGATGTATATTTTAATTACCAAATACCTTTCAGTATAAAATACTCATTTAAAAGGCTTTATCTCACACTCTCGTGATTGTTGACTTGGACTATACCTTTAAGTCAGAATGTACGCTCTCGCTGTCCCATTTGAAGTTATAAATACTTTTTGAAAATAAATAAGTTCTAATTACTTTTAAATTTCTCTCGCCGTTTTTAAAATCAATGCCTAGTTTTTACTATCCAGCTCCACCATCACGCTCTCACGATTGTCGATTCTAACCTTAGTTAATTTCCCACTCTCGTGGCAAAAACCGTATTAAATAGCTTCTCACTCTCGTGACAAAGTTGATTAAAGTCAAATTAAAAACCACAGCTAGAAAGATTATTTGAGAAAAGAAGTTTACACCGATTATTATTAAATCCCGTCTAATTAAATTGTTTACATACCGATACCGGTAGTTTAGTCGGACATGTTAAATAATGCAAATAGAGACGAACAAAAACAATTTAACAATAAAGCAAACATGATTATTTAATAATAAAGCAATAATAATAATTGAATAAAAACCTGGAACTTTGATTAATTGAATATGCCGAATCTTGAAGTACTTGAGTAGTCCTCCACAGGTCGGTAGGATTCTACTTCTTCGAAATAAATGCTTAAAATAAACTAACTAAATTGCAGTAGTTCCCCGATGTAGGAAACTACTACTTTTGGCTAAGTGGAAAACGGAAAGGAAAGGGAAAAATCAAAGCTCGGAACGGAAAGGTAAACCAATTGTCGTAAAAGAAAATAATGCTTGCTGAAGAAAAATATGTGAAAACAAAATTGCAGGAGCAGAAAAAGGCAGAGAGATAGGGTGAGAGATGTGTCTCCTGGAAATTTCCAACTTCCATTTTTTATAGTACCCCTTGGTCTTCGTGCTTGAGAAAAATAAGGAGGACTTAGTTGAGGGAGGGATTCACGGGAAGGTGGTTTCATGAGCGAAAACTGGGACGACGTGGATCACTTCTGTTTGGAATCCATGCTGACGTTGCATACGTGACAGTCGTGATGGATTTGTGGCGTTAGTCACAATCAAGGCGTGATGATCGTGATGGGGTGTGTGACGAGTGTCACATGCACAAAATTCATATATTCTGGTTTTTCTGATGTTTCTCTTCTGTTTCTTCTTCTTTTCCTTCCTTTTGAATACTTTGCTCATTTAAGCATGGGAATTGAAATACCTGTAAAAATAACTCGAACACTTGCGGAATAATCGGATTATAAATGAAAATGGTACGATTTTCGAATGCAAATTAAGGCAAATATACGATACATTTTCGTGTTATCAAACTCCACTATACTTGAATCTTTGCTTGTCCTCAAGCAAATAATCAGTATAAAATTCGAAACACTAGTTAAACGCGAATACATGACACAATTCCAATTCGTACGTGGTTGTTAGGTATTTCGTTAGAATGACAAATACTCAAATAAAACACTAAAGAAATAGTAACGACACAAGAAACAAGCATTAACATAAATCTCTCCTCTATACAAACATGTTCGAATCATGCTATTCAAGCTCAACCTGATGCTTCTTATTTCTATTTCACCCGGTTTCATTCTAGTGCAATCACATTCAGCCTTTTGCCTTTACACGCACTTAGAGAATTCTCCCGAATTTTTAAAATGTTACTATGCTTTATTGTTATTGTTTTAAATGAAAATCTTATTTACATAGAAACCATATAAAAGAAACATTTGTTGAAGTACTTTTTGTGTATTCATTTACTTTCCAATCCTTCAAAATATATCTTTCTGTAAAACCATCTAACTAGTACATAAATAGGTTTTATGACACCACCAAATTTTGAGCATGCAAATCAAATCAAGTTCCAACAATTAAGAATCATAACAGTTAAATTAATACCATGAAATATTTAAATATCAACTAAGATTTATTCACAAATAAGGATATGGTTTCATATACAATAATTTAACACATTCTTCAAAAGTTAAGGACATTTAGAAAGTTGATGCACTCACACAATCATAAAGATAAATAAGGCTACATTACTGAAACATAAAAGTTCAAACTTCAAACAATTCATATCTTTGTATTTGAAAACATTGACATCAAATTAATTCATTCTTCTGCGATTTTCTCTGTTGCATCTTCTCTTCAATCTTATGTTAAGCCATTGAGGTTTCTCGAAGAAAAATACATTGTATCCCAATAGCAACCCAAATATTTCCCCAAAGACATATTTTGTTGCTACTGCTTTCCATCCAAATCCTGATTCCTCTTGTTCATCTTTTGATGGTGAATGTTGTGGCTGATCTTCATTATTTTTACATGATTTAGATAATGGGATTCCACACAAAATTGTATTTCCTTCATATGAACCATTTCCAAATGTATAAAATTGTTTACCTGTAGGTATGGTTCCTTCTAGGTGGTTTTATGAAAGGTTTAAGAGGGAGAGAAAAGTCAAACTTGTCAAAGTTGTAGGAGTTTGACCTATCAATTGGTTCTTTGAGAGATCCAACCACTCTAAATTTCTCAAATTACTCAAAGATTGAGGAATATTGCTTGTGATTTCATTGTTTGAAAGGTTGAGACCTTTCAGAGAAATTAAGGGCCCGTTTGAAATGCATCTTAAAAACTCTTTTTTAGTTTTTAAAAATTTAAAATTTAAAAACTTGTTTGAATATAACGTTTTGCAAAAGTGTTTTTAAAAACCTTTTCTATTTTTTAGTTTTTAAAAGCGAAAAAGTGAAACAGTTTAGTTGTGTTTTGCTTCTTACTTTTCAGTTTTTAGTATTATAAAACTTGAAAACAAAACATATGAAATTTATAATTTTCATTAATGACATTAATATAATTTTAATAATTTTTATATTTTAAAAATAAAATAAAAAAACGTATTTGAAAGAGTATGACATTTCTTTTATTCATGTATACTCTTTTTATGTATAAGTAACCTTTCCAAATATGTTTATTTATTTTAGCTAAATTTTTTTTGTATTTCTTAATTATTTTCACTATATCTATTAAATGTACAATCCCATTTTTTACTTGTTTTTTTCTTATTATTATTATTATTATTATTATTATTATTATTATTATTATTATTATTATTCTATTTTTTAATTTTATTTTAAATCCACATAACTCGCAGTTCGGAGTTACGGCAGCCACGGTGGTTGCGGGTTGTATGGTCAAGTTGTCTAACTTTTGAACAAGGGCATCTACCTTTGCATGGACATGGTCAAGGCTACTGATTTCGTACATTCCACCTTTTGTTTGGGACTTTTCTACTGGGGTTCTTTCACCTCCCCATTGGCAATGGTTTTGGGCCATGTTTTCAATGAGTTGATAGGCTTTGTTGTATGGCTTATCCATAAGTGCACCGCCTGCGGCAGCGTCTACTGTCAGTCTTGTGTTATATAGGAGCCCATTGTAAAATGTGTGAATGATCACCCAGTCTTCGAGACCGTGATGTGGACACATCCTCATCATGTCTTTGTATCTCTCCCATGCGTCGTAGAGAGATTTTGCATCTTTTTGTCGAAATCCGTTGATTTGAGCTCTCAGCATAGCAATTTTGCTCGGCGGAAAATATCGGGCTAAGAAAACGTTCTTCAGTTCTTCCCATGTAGTGACTGAGTTGGATGGAAAGGATTGAAACCAAGCCCAAGCTCTATCTCTTAGAGAGAAAGGAAAAAGGCGTAGTCTTATCGCATCTTGAGATACACCATTCGCCTTCATAGTGTATGCGTACTGCACAAACTAGGTCAAATGTTCATTAGGGTCGTCCGTAGGATTTCTAGAAAATTTATGTTGTTGGACAGCTGATAACAATGAGGGTTTCAACTCAGAATCATTTTGATCGATAGCAGGGGAAACAATGTTGTTATGAGGTTTTTGTTGGGACGGGGGAGCGTAGAACTTAAGAGGACGATTCTGGGGTCCTACTACAGCAATGGTTGGTTTTTCAACTGGTTCAGTAGTAGGAAAGAAGATATCGGGAATATTGTACCTTCGTTGGTAATCTAGTATTCGGCGTCTTAAATATAAGAAATGCTTTAATTCTGCGATTGGTGGTACTAATTTTTCGCCTTGTGAGCGAGTACTTGGCATACAATCGAGAAATAAGGGAAAGGAAATTAGTTTTTGCCTCAGTCTATACTGTGCAATGAAAGAATCACACTATTTAACTAAATCAATCCCCGACAACGGCGCCAAAAACTTGATACGTCTCATGACTGTATATAAAATATAGTCTATCGGATACTTGACTGCAAGTGCACAGTCTAGTTGTTTAGTTTTAAAAGATATCGAACCCACAGGGACCGATGGTCAAACTAATGCTACCGATGTTACTATGTTTAGCTAAGGCGATGATTTTTAGAGGTTCGTGTAAGACCCTAATTTTGACCCTAAGATCTCTCATGGCTTCATATCATTGCACTTTGCATTTGCCTCAAGGATCATAACATCTTAGCTCCTTAACCCTAGGGTTGGGACTTATGTGAGTTGGTTTGAGACCAACAAGCATGCTTGAATGGTATATTATTGCTTTTCTTATTTTGTTTACTAACCAAAATCACAAAAATATGTCACTAACATCTTTTGTTTTGTAGCTTGAGCAATCATAAGGTCCAAGGCTCCTAGAAGGCCCCCATGCTCAAAGAATGGCCAGGTGAAGGTGAAAGCAAGCATGACAATGGTTCACAAAGCTCTCATTCATCATATATGTCTCCCAAGTATCTCAATTTTTTAATTTGATCAAGATAAACAAAAGGGCTTGAGGCTTGTTTCCCAAGGAAACCCTAATTCAGATGTGCATCAGTTGTGCCTTGCTCATGAAAAAACCTCAACCCATGATCAAATACAATCAAGGGAAGTTCTTTCATTCCTCATTTCATGCATATATGAGCTTATGTGAGTATCCTCAATCATTCATTCATCAAAATTTGAAGTTTGGACTTGAGAAGTTGATCAGTCAATTCATCTGACTATTTCAAAATCCACTGAGACCTAACTTTTAATGTGTTTGTCAAATGGAGATGACCCCAAGAGAAACAATGTTCTTAAGAACTGTAACACCCCGATAATAATATGATAATTATTTAAATTAAGTTAATAATATATTTATTAATTTAATTAGATAATTGGATTATTATTATTATTATTATTATTTTGGAATTATTGAATTATTATTATTATTGGAATAATAATATAATTTGGAAAATATATAAGCTGGAATAAGTAAAAAGAGTTCATTTTGGAAAATAAGGTTTTCACGTGAAACTCAGAGAAGCGGCTGAAAGAGGCAGAGCAAGAGGAAGAACCCGAGAGCAAAGGTTGGAGAAGAGAAGAGCTTGGAGCTCAAAGATTTGCCGGATTAATCAGGTAAGGGGGGTTTATCGTCGATTAATGGGTATTATGGGATAATATGTAATGGGTAGTGATAAGCCGTTGATTTGACCCTAATTGGGATTGTTGATGCTGAAGAATTATGTTGGATAAATTGTATTTAGACTGTAATTGAATCTGTGTTTGGGTTAGTTGTGAAATTCCGAACGTATAGCTTTTTACGGAATTGGAATCGGAGGTCCGGAAGTCCTCCAACGGCGGAAATTGCGGAGAACTCTGCATTCTGCCTCGTGTTAGCGCAGGAACAGCTTTCTGCCTTGCGTTAACCGGTTAACCCAGGGTGTTAACCGGTTAACACTGTTTTGAATTGTGAAAATGTGCTGTTTTGCTTGCGTTAACCGGTTAACCCAGGGCGTTAACCGGTTAACACTGTTGTGAATTGCCAGAAAGCGTGTTTTATGCTGCGTTAACCGGTTAACCCAGGGCGTTAACCGGTTAACACTGTTGCAGAGTGGAAAAATTGGCTTTTTAATGTTGTGTACATAATTTGAGAGTGGCCTATGTTGGCGTATGATGTAATGGGGATTATATCCCGCTGTTTTGAGCAGTATAGGTATTAGTAGAGCGTGCTAATACTGTGTTTAATTATTTGACATGATATGATGTGTTGATACATGCGTTGATGATGTGTGATGATCTACATAATGCTGTGAATGTATATATTATGCATGTATTTGTGAATGGACTGTAGTATGGCTTAGAGTGTGAGCATATGTCCATTGTGGATTGTTGTTGATGTTGCATTGCTAGATGATTAGCGTGCATAGCATAGCCTTCGGGGCTGTAGCTAATTCCCATGGTGAGGAATTAGTGAGTGAATCATTGTGGATTTGTTGTTGATGTTGGCATGCTAGGTGATTAGTGTGCATAGTCTAGCCTTTGGGGCTGTAGCTAATTCCCATGGTGAGGAATTAGTGAGTGAGTCACTAGATCTCAAATGAGTGGGACTAGTGAGCTTCGTAGCCGTATCTGGATTTGATCGGTGAGCTTGAACTATATGTTCAAGAATAGTCGGTACCGCATGTGTGGAGTCTCATTGCATAATGTATGTATGGCGTATAATATGAATGGATGTATTCCAATATTATACGTGTGTTTGTGTTGTTATGGAGTATGATTTGAGATTATACTTGTGCTTTATGTGGGTGTTGAGTATGATGTTGAGCCGATGTGCTGTTACTGATTGTATGTTGTGATTAGGGTGATTAATGTGTTAAATTACTTAACATGACATGATATTTTATAATGCTTATTATATCGATTGAGGAACTCACCCTTACAACTATTTTTCAGGTAACGAGAAATGAGTTGAGTAGAAGCGAATGCTTGGAGTCTAGTGTAGTCTCCTTAGTGGGTCATGCTCTGATAGATGTAACATCGGGAGGGAACCTTTTAATTATGTTGTTAATGATTGTTGAACCAGTTTACATGTAGTATGTTACATGTTTTGATTGATTTGATTTATATCCGCTGCGATTTATGCAAATGTTTAATTGATTAAATAAAGAGCATGACAGTTATTTTGGAACATGGTGTGAATGATTGTGTGACACCCTTAACTGCATAATTACTCTGATATATGTTTACTATTTTAATTAAATATTTGGGGTATTTTAGAAGGGTGTTACAAGAACCATATGAACAACTTTCATGATCATCAAAAATTTATTTGATGCTTGTAAGGTCATCATCCATTTCAAAACATTATAGGTCAGTTTGACTGAAACCCTAATTTTGGGTCAACTTCCCAAGAACATAAATCATTCATTTTTCATGATTTTGAGGTTGGATCAAATGCATTGGAAATTTTAAGATGTCTAATTCATTTGTTATGTTGAGAAAAGTTTCATAATCCTAAAATAAATACATGTGATAATGCAAAACATTATAGGTCACTTTGGACCAAAAGCATTGAAATATGAAAAAGTCCAACTTCAAGTGCCCATAACTTTCTCATCAAAATTCCAAATGATGTAAAATTTAAGTCCACATGTATTGTCTCGAAAAGATATACAACTTTTATGTTTAAGGTTTTGTCATTTGGAGCTTTCATCATTGAAACAGAAGCGCTTGAAGTTTTCCCATTTTGGAAATTTTCACATACACATGTTTTGCACCTTGCACTTTATGATCAATTTTCATAAATTTCCCAATTCCAAATGAAGTTTTGTTCAACATAACAATTGATCCTCATGTCAAGAGATTTCCAACCATTACCCATAAGGCCATGTTATATTTTTGGAGAAGGCATTTTAGAAGAGGAGAACATTTTGGTGCATTTTTAGAAACTTGATTCAAATTTTATGCATGAGCCAAATACATCTCATCTGCACGTCCAAAACCTATTTGCTGATGTTAAGCTTGTTATTCCAATTATATTTGGGCCCTCCATGCGCCTGTACAGGCCCATGCATGGAGGCCCTTATCATTCATGCCCACACTTTGCTCATGCTTGCAGCTTCCATTGGCTATAAATAAGTGTGCTAGGCTTCATAATTGGATAACCTGAAGGCGCTTGTTATGCTGCATAACTCCCTCCATAGCCATACCTAAAGGAATTGTCACTTTCTTTTCAAAAAATTCAGATCTGAATTTCAACTTCATTGGTTGATTTTCAGACTCATAATTCCTTGACCTTGCTTTATCTTCATCTCTAGATCACACTGCAAGCATTAGCTAAGGAGATTTGTGCTCTCTAGATCCATATTTCAGAGGTGGATATCCAAACTTTTCTTCTTCGAAACATCTTGATTATTGTCTGTTTCTTGCATTTTTTGGCTTAGCTGAAGTCCTCTCATCAGAGGCAATTGAACTGTACCTTTAATTTTGAAATTCCATTAAGTTCAAGATAAATACCATCATTTTCAACCTCTGATTTCTCTTTCCATGGAGGTCTAGAGTGAAAATAGATGGCACAGGGGTGATGTACATCACCCCAACTTTCCATTGATGTATAGATCGCCTCATTTTGTTAGGTTTTGCTCTCTGCAACTCTCGCTGGAATCTCTAGTCTCGCCGGAGAAGACGGTGGTGTACACCAACGTCCGTTTTCCAGATCAAACCACAGTCGTGCGATGCATTCTCCAGATTTAATCTCATCCTTCCATCTCTATGACTTTTTAAATGGCTTGGTGTTTCTCATTGACCAACGTGTTTGGTGGATGCGCGCATATGAGTCGTCTGATGCGCCAGCTCAATTAATGAGCTTGGATCCAACGCATCACGTTTTTTCTCATTTTTTATTTCTGATTTAATTTCCATTTTATTTCTTTTATTTCTTTTCATTTCAAAAAATCATATCTCATTCATTTTAATTCCAAAAAATGTGAGACCAATTGCATTATTTCTCTTTTAATTTCTAGTTTCTAAAAATGATTTTTAATATTTTTTATTTTATCATTTGATATTTTTTATGAATTTTCTCTTTTATGGTTGTTTTTAATTCATTTTAAATAGTTTTCAATATCCAAAAAATACAAAAATATTTTCTTAACCTCTTTGAATGATGATGGATCTATGAAAAATATTCTCATCAATTTCTTAATTGATTTGAGATTTATTTGAGATTTTAATTCAATTAGGTTATTTTTATGCATTTTTAATTGATTAAAAATAGTTTCTGGTTTCTAAAAATGCTAAAAAAAATTGTCAAACTTTGTTTGACCTTGTTGAACTTAGGATGATCCATTTGGACTTTTCAAAGTTGATTTGAAATGGATTTGAAGTTTGACCTTTAATTGTTTATTTTAATTCAAGTATTATTTTAATTCCAAAAATACCAAAAATATTTTATTTGTTTCTTGACTTCTAAGTTTCATTATGTTTCTGTTTACTAATGTTTGACCTTGATTCCATCTATCTTTGGTCAATGTATGTTGATTACTTCATTTGAATTTCCATTAATGTTCCTTCTTATTCATCTCCTTCTTCATCTTTTTTTTTTCTTTTTTTTTTATCAATGAGTTAAAGATTGGTGGTTAGCCTTGATGAATGGGAGGTTTAACCTTCCTTGATTCAAATCTAATTCATCTTGATCATAGATCAAGTGAATTGCTTTGCATTAAGGATAGGTTGCTTCCTAATCAAGCAAAGAACCTAAATCAATACAAGATCATTTCTCATCTTCTTTTGGCATGGCAAGTTGTAGGAGCTTGATTCACTAATCAAGATCTCTAACTTGTGTTGTTGCCTATTTTTTTATTGACCGGCCTCAGATAGGTGTGACTACTACATTAGTCCACTTACGATTGCTTAAGATAGCGCTAAATTGCCTTATGGCACACTAACGCTAACAATTGACCATTAACATTTAATTCTTGCACTTTACATTTATGCAATTTAATATTCTTGTACATATTATTCATTTGCTTTTTCCCTTTGCTCATTTTAGCACATGTTTATGTTAATGCAATTTGCCTTTTGTTCACTTGAGCACATAATTATGTATATACTATTGTGCTTGTGTTTTGTTTTGATTATTGTGAACAAAATGCAAATGGACAAAAGGACTTAGACTTTAGGACATTCCCTATGCAAAAATGGAGTGAAAAGGACTTAATGTTGAAGATAAATTCAAAGGACCTACTCTCTAAACTCACTCTTGTCCATTCTTGGTTTGTATTATAGAACTTTTTGATATGTGTGCTTTTGTGCTAGGGATTCCTATTTGAGCAAAATTGAAGAACCATTGTCATGTGCATCTAAAGTGAGAGATACAAGAGCCATTGGAGGATTCCTAAGAGCTTATTTGATTGATTGATTGTTTGAGTACACACTTATTTGCTTTCTTATTCCAAAGGATGGGAGCTACTTGGATCATCAATATGGTCTCAAGAAGGGAACTTCATTTGTGGTCTTATTTCTTTTTCCTTCATCTCTTGTATGTTTAGGACTTAGCCATTCTTCTTCTTCCCTCCACTCTAACCCAAGCTAAAACTTTTGTGAAAACATTAACATTTGTTTTCAAACATTAGAAACCTAAGAATTATGCTTTTGATTTTTCCAAACTTCTTTTCATAACACTTATTTTGAATTGAATCCCTAAGTCAACTTTGACCATATTTTGTAAGTACTTTTCATTGGTAAATACAACTCATTCAAATGTTTTGTGGTTTCAATGGCCGCTTCTTATCAAAAAGCTTTTCATAAACATTAGCTATTAGGTTTGAGTTATCCTAGAGGTTGATATCATATTCACCTGTATCCTTAGTGATGGACAATGAGCCTTCCATGCTTATTATGGGGTTAACCTCTCACTAGCATGTTGAAGCTCTCCTCACATGGTGGATTTGTGGTTTTGGGTTGAGTTTTCTCCCTTTGATAACAAAAGACCTTAAGGCTTTTGACCAATCAATTCACCAACTTGTTTTGAGATTTTTACCCCGAACTACGAGGTTTTGATCCTAATCTTTTTTAAGATGGTACGTAGGCAATGGGTTTATCCATTCAAACACAAATTGTAAATAATTTGTACATTCTTCTCTCATCCCCCCAATCATGTTTGCACAATTTTTTTTCACAAAATACCAGCCTACCTTATAACAATAGTGAAAAGGGCTCCCTAGGAGTACCTAGGATGTTTTGGGTGCTTAAAACCTTTCCATTGCATAACCTACCCCCTTACCTCGATCTCTGACATTTTTATTAGTTTTTTATTCGATAAAACTTCTCGGTTTTTGTTCGCTTTCTAACCTTTCCTTTGGATAAATAGAAGTGCGGTGGCGACTCGACTTGTATGGTTTACTTTTGATTTAGTCAATAAATCTAAAGGTAACGAATACCACGCTACAGTTCGATTCAACAAAAATTAAATCTAAAGAAAGTTAAGTTTTTAATAAAATATTAATGAAGGGATATCAGTATGTAACGCATTAATTGTCAGGATTCGATAAGTCACTGATGTATACACTACGCCAAAAACTAGAATAGACAGCACCCCTTAGAGGGCGCTTTATTACAAAAGCGCACTCTAAAGTGAAGAGAAAAAATAAGGAGCATACTATTGGAATAGACAGCGCACTTTAGAGTGCGCTTTTGTAACAAAGCGCACTCTAAAGTGAAGCGAAAAAATAATGAGGAAATGGAGGGACACCAATAGAGGACGCTTTATTGAAAGCGCCCTCTAAGGGTAACCTTAGAGGGCGCTTTTGATAAAGCGCTCTCTATGTCCATGTACATTTCCAGTTTATAAGGCGCTTTTGGAAATCCTTAGAGAGCGCTTTTAGAAGCGCCCTCTTAGGCCCCCTTTAGAGGGCGCTTTTGTAACAAAGCGCCCTCTAAAGTGAAGCCAAAAAAAAATAATGAGGAAATGGAGGGACAACAATAGAGGGCGCTTTAGTGAAAGCGCCCTCTAAGGTTACCCTTAGAGGGCGCTTTTAAAAAAGCGCTCTCTAAGTCCATGTACATTTCCAGTTTAGAAGGCGCTTTTGGAAAGCCTTAGAGAGCGCTTTCAGAAGCGCCCTCTTAGGCCCCCTTTAGAGGGCGCTTTTTTTACAAAAGCGCCCTCTAAGGTCCCCTTTAGTAAACATTAAAATTATAACATATACTGCATGTCTTTTTATTTTCCCTCTCTACAAGCTATTTTGTTTACGTAACTGGGTTTTCTCTCTACTGCGTCCACCGTCTACTGCGATTACTCTCGTCCTCCGTTCGTTCTCCCTCCCTCACCGTCGTCGTCGCCGTCGCCTTTTTCTGCTGCTGCGTTCACGTTCACGTCCACCGTCACTGTTCACTTTCTTCTCCATCGTTACCGTCACCTTGAAGGTATTTCTCTTCTCCATCTTTACCGTTCACTTTCTTCATGTGTTTGATTAGGGCATTTTCTAAACTTAGTTTTACATTTTGTGCATTATGTTGATTAATGTTGTTTAGGGAAAACTGAGTTTTTTATTTCTGATTGAAAACTGATATCATTTGAAGTGTGTTTGAGCTTGTGCTTGGAAGTTTGATGATTATGGATGCAAGTTTGTTCATGTTCCAAACACCATAAGTTTGCATTGGTCTTTTGCATGCAGTAGGTGTGTGTGAGTTTGCATTGGTCTTTTGCATGCAGTAGGTCTTTTGCATGAGAAATGGAAGGTATATGAATGTGTTCACGTATTGAATCATTGTCTTACTTGGGTCTTATTGAATCATTTCTATATTACAGATAAAATGGCTAACCAAGACGATACCCATGACGCGAATGGATCACGTAACAATGTTGAAAAAGAAATCAAACGAGGATTGACTGTTATGAAGTCAATCATTCGTGCAAGAGACAAGGGTGTAAAATTTGAAGTACATTGGAGTGCTGAAGACCAACTAATTGAGCCTAACGGTTCAATGTTGGCAAGTTACATTGGTTTCCTTGTTCGACAACATATTCCGATTACATGTGATAATTGGAGAAGTCCGGACTTGAAGGTTGGCAAAGAAAAAATATGGTCGGAGATACAGGTACTTACCATATATTGTTATATGTTTTTTTTGTTGACTATTTGTTGACCATATATTGTTATAATATTACTTTATAATAACACACTCCATGTGTATGTTTTTTAGAGATCCTTTCACATCGATGAAAGCCGGCAAAAATATTGTATTCAATTGGCCGGAAAAAGACTCCGAGGATTTCGATCCTTTTTGTCCAACAAATTTCTCAAGGATGAGGAAGGAAAATTTGTTGAAGCAGAACGGCCAATGAAGTATGCCGAGATTATTTCAGCCGATGAATGGAATAACTTTGTCGCCAAACGAAGAAACGAAAAATTCCATGTAATGTCTATTAATTATGGTATTATACAATTGTTAAGTTACTTGGTTCTAATATGCCTTAAACTTTTTTATCCAGGAAGTAAGAGACATAAATCGGAAAAGGGCATCAAAATCCGCGTATCCGTACAAAAAAGGGCGTACGGGATATGCACGGTTACAACAAAGAATTGTGAGTATATTCAAATGCTATGAGCTTATACATTGTCACAATATGTTATAATTGATGATCTTATAATCTAATTCAATGTGTAGCTAGCCGAGGAGAAAAGTGACGCAACATCTCTTCCGGAGCACGTATTATGGAAGGCTGCTCGGGTTGGGAAGGATGGGGCTGTCGTTGAAGCGGTCCAAACTGTTTATGACGAATGTGTAAGTATATGTAACATTATTTCTTTAATTATATCAAAAATTTTGTTAGACATATAATTCATTTTTAATCTCCTCTAATAATATTTCAGGAGACTTTATCCCAAACCGTACCTTCAACCGAGGTCCAGGATTGCAGGAGCGTACTTAGTCGAGTACTAAATGTTCCTGAGTATTCCGGTCGTGTGAGGGGTAAGGGTTTTGGTGTGACTCCGTCGTCATTTTATAAAAAACCAAAAACAAAAAATCCTACCAACAAAGAGGTGATGGAGACCTTGGCGGAGTTAAGGGCACAAGTACTCCAACTTCAAAACGAGAATGCAAGGTATAGAGAGGAAAGGTGCGCCTCCGAGGCAAAAGATACTAGTGACCGCGCTAGTATCAATTGTCAACCGAAATTTCCCGAGGTAATTATATATGTTATTATGAAATTAAAATAGCATTTTTTTACTTGACACATATACACGTTAACAATAACATTTATTATTGGTTTAGGGCATTTCACCTTGTCAGCTGTATCTATCGTCACCAACTTATCGCATGGTTGGCAAGGGAAAAGTGCACAACACTTCGGGTGAATTACTTCACCATAATCCCCTCCCGGTGGGATATATGAAAGTTTCGGTTGACCTTGTATTAGATACCGACGCGCTTCTACCATTACCTGACGTTGTTTCAGAGACAACGTTGATGCGAGAAGCAGTCGGATCCTTTGTTGGATGGCCGTCAGATCTAATTTTCCCAGATGCCGAGGTATATATGTTCTAAATGATTATGAATCTTTAGTATTCACATTTCAATTCAGCTACAATTATGATATTTAATCAATCCTTATTACATGGTAATGTTAGACTCCTACAAGACCCACGCATAAAGCTGGTAAAGGGATTTCAAGAAGTATCGAGTCGGTTGCATCTCTAAAAGAGGTAGAAATATATATACCTATTGAATTATATACGCAACGATTCTGTTGCATCACAAAAAGTCATGATTTAATTTATATGAATTTTTAGGTTCCCGGTCGAAAGTTGAAAAAAGCTGGTAACGATATTCCTCCAACGACGTCCGGGACAAAATCTCAAATCATGATGCGTCTTGAGAAAATGGTGAATGAGTCCGATATTATGCAAGGGGCCATTCGTATTATAGATTTTGATGAAGGTGTTTTCGGAGCTGCTCATTTCGAAATAATTGCAAAGGAGGACATGCAACAACTTTTTGAACACGACGAATTGGGCATCGCTGTCATTCATACATACATATGGTACTCCGATCAATCTATAATTTACTTAGTTGAACAATTTATTTACACATTTCAATGAGTAGTCTAATGTTTATTATGTTTCTATTTAAGGTATATGTATGTAACATTGCTGCGGGGAACTGAATTGTGTAACCGTTTCAATTTTATTGCTGCTTCCCGTATCAACGCAACGTTAATAACGAAAAATCCAACATCCGTAAAGAATGATCTAGTCGATAGATTCATGGCGGCTGGCGATAAGACTACACCCAGTTTGTATTTTTTACCGTTTAATTCTGGCAACGGGTTAGATTTTCTTTCTAATAATTTCATTCTAATCTATGTATATCTTTTACGTAGAAAATTTTCATTCATCTAAATTTTTGTTTTATTTTACAGTGGTCACTGGGTGTTGGTTGCTATGGATCTTTCGAGACTAATAGTGTATTATCTCGATTCGTTATCGGGTGATTGGAGTAAATATCCGAGTATGAAGAAGACGGTTGACGCGTAAGTGAAATTCCCCTAAATATTCGTGTGTATTTGTATATTTAATTATGTCTGTCAGATTGATCTCAATATACGTTTTTATTTTGTTAGGGCAATAATAAAATTTAGATCGAAAAAGAATTATCGCAATAGGAAGGACATTACCTGGATCAGAGTTCAGGTATATATTAAGTATCTTATTTTTGCTTATAATAGTGTTTGTTTTTTTGCTTATAATAGTGTTTGTAAGAAATTAACTATATATATATTGTTTGTTTTTCTGTGTAGTGTCCTCAGCAAAATAATTCGGTCGATTGCGGATTTTTTGTATTGAGATTTATGAGAGATATCATTGCGTTGAATCGTATAGACATCCCAAAAATGGTATGGAATAATAACTTAGGGTTTATTTTAATATTATCGGATATTTCATCTAATTTGTTACTAAATCATGAATATGTTTTATTCTCTTAATTGTAGTACTTTGAGGAATACAAATCTTACTCAAGAGCTCATTTGGATGAAATGAAGGATGAATTGTGTCAATTCATTGTTGATCAAAGAATCATATAGCTAGGTTGTATATTGTTGTACATATATGTATGGAATGTTGTTGTTGTATGCTGTTGTTGTATATATGTTGTATATTGTTGTTGTACTTTTACTAACTCATGAATATGTTGTTGTATATTGTTGATCAAAGAATCATATATTATGTTGTATATATGGAGGATTAATGTTGTATATAAATGGATTCATGTTGTATATATCAATGGATTAATGGTGTATAACATTGGATTAAAGGATGAAATCAATATGAATTTTACACTTTTGCAGCATGCGAACAGGTTACAAATTAAATATCCACTGTTTTTCAAACAAATTTTTTTAAAACAACTAACACTTTAGAGGGCGCTTTCTGTAGGAAGCGCCCTCTAAACATTTTACATTGACAACTTTAGAGGGTGCTTTATCCAGAAAGCGCCCTCTAAACACTTTACATTGACAACTTTAGAGGGCGCTTAACACTTTAGAGGGCGCTTTATGTAGGAAGCGCCCTCTAAACATTTTACATTGACAACTTTAGAGGGCGCTTTGTCCAGAAAGCGCCCTCTAAACACTTTACATTGACAACTTTAGAGGGCGCTTTTTCCAGAAAGCGCCCTCTAAACACTTTACATTGACAACTTTAGAGGACGCTTTTTCCAGAAAGCGCCCTCTAAGGTGTCCCTTTATGGACCACTCCAGAGGGCGCTTTTTTCTGAAAGCGCACTATAATGTGGCCCTTAAAGGGCCACTTTAGACAACGCTTTCTCCAGGAAAACAAAGCGCTGTCTTTACCTATGCCAGCGCCACTTTAGAGGGCGCTTAAAAGCGCTGTTATAGGCCAAAATAAGCGCCCTCTTTTCCCTTATTTGGCGTAGTGATATTTCAATTACCAAATACCTTTCAGTAGAAAATACTCATTTAAATGGCTTTATCTCACACTCTCGTGATTGTTAACTTGGACTATACCTTTAAGTCAGAATGTATGCTCTCACTGTCCCATTTGAAGTTAAAAATACTTTTTGAAAATAAATAAGTTCTAATTACTTTTAAAGTGCTCTCGCTATTTTTAAAATCAATGCCTAGTTTTTACTATCCAGTTCGACCCTCACGCTCTCACGATTGTCGATTCTAACCTTAGTTAATTTCCCACTCTCATGACAAAACCGTATTAAATAGCTTCTTACTCAAGTGACAAAGTTAATTAAATTCAAATTAAAAACCACGGCCAGAAAGATTATTTGAGAAAAGAAGTTTAAACCGATTATTACTAAATCTCGTCTAATTAAATTGTTTACATACTGATATCGGTAGTTTAGCCGGACATGTTAAATAATGCAAATACAGACGAACAGAAACAATTTAACAATAAAGCAAACATGATTATTTAATAATAAAGCAATAATAATAATAGAATAACAACCTAGAACTTTGATTAATTGAATATGCCGAATCTTGAAGTACTTGAGCAGTCCTCCACAAGTCGGTAGGATTCTGCTTCTTCGAAATAAATGCTTAAACTAAACTAACTAAATTGCAGTAGTTCCCCGATGTAGGAAACTACTACTTTTGGCTAAGTGAAAAACGGAAAGGAAATGGAAAAACCAAAGCTCGGAACGGAAAGGTAAACAAATTGCCGTAAAAGAAAATAATGCTTGCTGAAGAAAAATATGTGAAAACAAAATTGCAGGAGCGGAAAAAGGCAGAGAGATAGGGTGAGAGATGTGTCTCCTAGAAATTTCCAACTTCCATTCTTTTATAGTACCCCTTGGTCTTCGTGCTTGAGAAAAATAAGGAGGACTTAGTTGAGGGAGGGATTCACGGGAAGGTGGTTGCATGATCGAAAACCGGGGCGACATGGATCACTTTTGTTTGGAACCCACACTGACTTTGCATATGTCACAATCGTGATGGATTTGTGGCGTTCGTCACAATCAAGGCGTGACGATCGTGATGGGGTGTGTGACGAGCGTCACATGCACAAAATTCATATATTCTGGTTTTTTCTGCTGTTTCTCTTCTGTTTCTTCTTCTTTTCCTTCCTTTTCTATACTTTGCTCATTTAAGCATGGGAATTGAAATACCTGCAAAAATAACTCGAACACTTGCGGAATAATCGGAATATAAATGAAAACGGTACGATTTTCGAATGGAAATCAAGGCTAATATACGGTATATTTTTGTGTTATCAAGTATCCTTGAAGAAAGAAGGTAACCCTTTTCCATGCCAGTCACGCCCTACCCAATGCTTCAAATACAACAACATTGAATGATGCCTTTGCAACAGAGTCTGTAATAGTATCTATTTCATAACAACCTCATGCGCTTCATCAATCACAACAAAGAAAACTTGGAAGGAAAATGGGTCATATACCAATGTCTCTCAGAAGTGCCCTAGTGGAACTATAACCGAATGATCTTCCTCCTCGTCCATATCCTCCCAGTTATGAAGAGAATGCCTGATGTGAATACAAAGCCTAAGACCTGGTCAATGACAATTCGTTGACTCTAGAAAAAGGAGTCCCATTGTTGAACAGTCACCCCTTATCTTTATAAGTGGAAGAACATCAAAAAGCATCCAACGAAGACGGTGGATCAATAATGAAGCTCATCCATGGGCTCAATAGACTTTATCGGTTGTAATTTCTTTTTTTGCTAAGTGTTTTTTGTATTAAAAGTTGTACTCTTTGGGAAATAATTTTAATAAAACAAGCATGCACGTTTTTTGAATCGATCCATTCGTTTTCACTCTTTCTTATGCCATCATACAAAAAAAAAATCAAAGTTTTTCCATGGCAGGATTTTGGTACATGGCAGGATTTTGAAGTCTTGGATCTACGGGTCCGTCTAGTTCTTTTCCACTTCTCAATATAACGGCATTTGCATGTCCTTTTGGATTAGATTGTGGCTGTCCAGGAAATGTGCCAGCAGGAGAAGCAGTAGATGCTTGTTGTTGGGCCACTTGTGAAATCTGTGTTTCAAGAATTTTGTTGTGGGTGGCTAAAGCGTCTACTTTGCTTGCTAATTGTTTAAGTTGCTCGCTAGTGTGTATGTTTTGGTTCAAGAAGTCTTTGTTTGTTTGAGCTTGGGTAGCTATGAAACTTTCCATCATTAATTCAAGGTTGGACTTCCTAGGAATGTTAGGAGCATTAGTAGCTGGCTTTTGATGTCCAGGTGGAGTAGCAGGTGCTTGGCCAGGTGCATACAGGGCGTTGTTGTTCTTGTACGAAAAGTTAGGATGGTTTTTCCAATCTGGGTTGTAGGTATTCGAATAAAGGTTTCCTTGTGCATTATTTACTTGATAAGTGGATACTCCTGCTAATATCTGACATTCTGGTGCGGTGTGTCCAGGAATTCTACATAACTCGCAGTTTGGAGTTACGCAGCCACGGTGGCTGCGGGTTGTATAGTCAAGTCGTCTAACTTTTGAACAAGGGCATCTACCTTTGCATGGACATGGTCAAGGCTACTGATTTTGTACATTCCACCTTTTGTTTAAGACTTTTCTACTGGGGTTCTTTCACCTCCACATTGGCAATGGTTTTGGGCCATGTTTTCAATGAGTTGATAGGCTTCGTTGTATGGCTTGTCCATAACTGCACCGCCCACGGAAGCGTCTACTATCAGTCTTGTGTTATACAGGAGCCCATTGTAAAATGTGTGAATGATCACCCAGTCTTCGAGACCATGATATGGACACATCCTCATCATGTCTTTGTATCTCTCCCACGCGTCGTAGAGAGATTTTGCATCTTTTTATCAAAGTCCGTTGATTTGAACTCTCAGCATAGTAGTTTTGCTCGGCGGAAAATATCGAGCTAAGAAAACGTTCTTCAGTTCTTCCCATGTAGTGACTGAGTTGGATATAAAGGATTGCAACACAGCCCAAGCTCTATCTCTTAGAGAGAAAGGAAAAAGGCGTAGTCTTATCACATCTTGAGATACACCATTCGCCTTCACAGTGTCTGCGTACTGCACAAACTTGGGCAAATGTTCATTAGGGTCGTCCGTAGGATTTCCAGCAAATTGATGTTGTTGGACAGCTGATAACAATGAGGGTTTCAACTCAAAATCGTTTTGATTGATAGCAGGGGAAGCAATGTTGTTGTGAGGTTCTTGTTAGGACGGGGTAGCGTAGAACTTAAGAGGACGATTCTGGGGTCCTACTGTAACACCCTTCTACCCAAACGACATATTTAAATAGATTATCAGAGTACCACATGTAGAAGAGTTTACATTTCTTACAACATAACAATTATCGCATCACAACATAAAACATATTATTTATTTTATTAAAACTTCGCAGCGGACAACAACATTAATATTATCATTCATCATATAACAGTTCATAATAATGTTTCAACATCATCTCAACAAAACATCTCAACATGTTAGTCATCATAAACAACTTAAATAATAATATATTATCTATCGAATCCCATAACCCCGGTGTCACATGACCAGAGCATTTGACTCGACTCTGTAGAATAACTCTACACTTATTCTTCAAACCTCAACAATAGCTATTCCGCTTTATCTGCACATTGCTCATCATAGATGAACATAAACACATGCAGAAGGGGTGAGAATTACATTATTAAATAATAATATAACGACAGAAATATAAACATAATTATATTTCACATATGCCAACACAGCTCATCATAATCATCATAATCAACATACTCATGAACATCAACAAAACAACATATCAAATGCAATGCACACACCCATGCATGACTCAACACGACTCGGTATACCCATTTTGTGACCAACTACAGGATCACCACTCCCAGATTCATCACCATAGAATCCGAGTTCCCCGCAAGGAACCAAGCCTCTCAACAAGCCCGGAGTCAACAACATCATTGGAACTCAGTCCGTTCATCACTAGGCATCGGCCTTTCATGAATGCATGCACACCAAACATGCATCATAATCAACATAGCAACAACAGCATCATATAGTCATGTTATCATCACCATTAATAGCATGACATGCAAATCAACAAAACAACAACAACATTACAACGATATCACATCGTTATATAACACATTTATAATTAAACACGTAAATTCAACATCTCATCATCATGAACACCTCATACACAATCATATAACCACTATTAATTGTTTATGATACAATTACAGCAACTTACTAAGAGTCTCGCAACTCAACGTACTCAAAAACTCACCAACATTAGCTTCTGCATTTCTCCAGTTCGCGCCGCCAACACAGGTTCGCGCCGCGAACTCCTCCATTCATTCCAGTTCGCGCCGCGAACGAAGGATCGCGTCGCGAACAATTAATTTCGCTTCAGTACGCGTCGCGAAGCAGGGTTCGCGCCGCGAACGATGCGTTACAGAACTCCTTTGAATCCTGCCCAGTTCGCGCCGCGAACTGGGCTTCGCGCCGCGAATCGCGCGCGAACAGAAGCCCTCTTCTGAGGAAACCAGCGCAGCTTTGCTTCTATACTCGCCACAACTCATACTCCACAGCTAACAACCCAATATCGACATTTAACGGTCATATATACACAACATACTTCGATTACAGTGCATATAACGCAACACAACTCACAGATCGGAGAATTTTCCATCAAAACCCCAACTTTCCCAATCTCCCTAAAATCCCCAAAATTCATCAACAATCCAACATATATCATGAATTTGCTCGCATATTATAGTTTAATAAGGTTCAGACCCCTTACCTCTTTGGATTGAAGGAAGCTCTGAGCAATCTTTGGCCTTTTCCTCTTCCTTCTCTTTCTCTTCAGCGTTTCTCTCTTTTTCTGACTCTGAGGCAGAATACGTGAAAAGAAACTCTGAGTTCTCACTTTGGCCTCTTATATCCAATTCCACTTTTACCCTTCCACTCTTCATATTCCAATTACTTTATTTATTTAATTATTATTAAAATAAATAACATCTATAATAATAATAAAAATAATCCAATAATTCAACTTTATTTAATTAAATTAATAAAATAATATTAACTCAATTAAATAATTCTCTTATTTTAATCGGGGTGTTACAACTCTCCCCCACTAAAAGAGTTTTCGTCCTCGAAAACATACCTCAAGCAAATAGAGCCGGATACGACTTCTTCATCTGATCTTCGCGCTCCCAAGTCAAGCTCTCACCAGCTGGACCTCCCCAAACAACTTTCACTAGAGCAATCTTCTTACCTCTCAGGGTTTTCTCTTCTCGGTCATCTATCCGAATTGGCAACACCTCAACGGTCAAATTATCCCTCACCTGGATATCATCCAACTGAACAACATGCGAAGGATCCGCAATATATTTTCTCAACTGAGATACATGAAACACATCATGCAGATTAGAAAGCGACGGCGGTAAAGCTATCCGATACGCCACTTCCCCAACCCTCTTCAAAATCTGATACGGACCCACAAACCTCGGAGTAAGCTTTTTAGACTTTAAAGCTCTACCCACACCTGTCGTCGGAGTAACTCTCAAGAACACATGATCTCCCTCTTGGAACTCAAGTGCCTTTCTCCTCTTATCATGATAACTCTTCTGACGACTCTGAGAAATCTTCATTTTCTCCTGAATCATCTTAATCCTTTCAGTCGTCTGCTGCACAATCTCAGGTCCGAGTACAACACTCTCACCTGACTCATACCAACACAATGGAGTTCTACACCTCCTACCATACAATGCTTCATATGGAGCCATACCGATACTAGCATGAAAACTATTATTATAAGTAAACTCCACCAACGGCAAATAACTATCCCAAGAACCACTCTGCTCCAACACACAAGCTCTCAACAAATCCTCCAAGGATTGGATAGTTCTTTCAGTCTGACCATCAGTCTGAGGATGATAAGCTGAACTCAACCTCAACTTAGTCCCCAACGCTTTCTGCAAACTTTCCCAAAATCTAGAAGTAAATCTGGGATCTCTATCAGACACAATACTGGATGGAATACCATGCAGCCTCACTATCTCCTCAATATACAACTCTGCCAACTTCTCTAAAGAGTGATTAATCTTCATCGGCAAGAAATGCGCCGACTTAGTCAATCGATCCACAATCACCCAAATAGAATCATTACCTTTCACCGTCCTCGGCAATCCCGTCACAAAATCCATGGAAATGCTATCCCACTTCCATTCAGGAATCTTCAAAGGTTGCATCATACCTGTCGGTTTCTGATGTTCAATCTTTGACTTCTGACAAGTCAAACAGGCATACACAAACTTAGCAACATCTCTTTTCATACCAGTCCACCAAAACAACTTCTTCAAATCTTGATACATTTTAGTTGCACCTGGATGGATACTCAATCCACTCCTATGGCCCTCTTCAAGAATACTCTTTTTCAATTCAGACACCTCAGGAACACAAACTCTACCTTTAAATCGCAGGATGCCATTCTCATCAATCTCAAAATTACCACCATTACCCTGGTTAACCATAGTAATATGATCAACTAGAGCGACATCAATTTGCTGACCATTCCGAATATCTTCCAGAATTCCACTAGTCAACTTCAGCATACCCAACTTTACACTATCAGCGGAAACTTCACAACCCAAACTCATATCACGGAACTGTTCAATTAACTCAAGCTCTCGGACCATCATCATAGACATATGTAGAGACTTTCTACTCAGCGCATCTGCAACTACATTAGCCTTACCGGGATGATAACTCAATTCAAAGTCAAAATCCTTCAGTAATTCTAACCACCTTCTCTGTCTCATATTTAACTCTTTCTGATCAAACAGATACTTCAGACTCTTGTGATCACTGAACACTTCAAATCTGGAACCATACAGATAATGCCTCCACATTTTCAACACGAATACAACAGCTGCAAGTTCTAGATCATGCGTAGGATAATTCCTCTCATGAACTTTCAACTGTCTAGAAGCATAAGCTACAACTTTACCATTCTGCATCAACACACCACCAAGACCCATCAAAGAAGCATCACAATAAACAACGAAGGACTCACCAGGATTAGGCAAGATCAACACTGGAGCACTGGTCAACCGCCTCTTCAACTCAACAAAACTCGCTTCACAAGCTGCATCCCACACGTACACTTGACCCTTCTTAGTCAACTGCGTCAACGGCAATGCCAACTTAGAGAAGCCCTCAACAAATCTGCGATAATAACCAGCTAACCCCAGAAAACTGCGTATCTCAGTAGCAGACTTCGGAGTCTCCCACTGTAATACAGCAACAACTTTAGCAGGATCAACAGAAATCCCACCACTCGAAATCACATGGCCGAGGAAACTCACTTCCTTCAACCAGAACTCACATTTAGATAACTTTGCATATAATTTCTTTTCTCTTAACACCTGCAAAACAATTCTCAGATGTTCTGCATGCTCTTCTTCCGTCTTAGAATATATCAATATATCATCTATGAACACCACAACAAAATTATCAAGGTACGGATGAAATATACGATTCATATATTCCATAAACACGCCTGGAGCATTAGACACACCGAACGGCATCACAGTGTATTCATAATGACCATACCTCGTACGGAAAGCAGTCTTCGCAATATCATCTGACTTCACTCGAATCTGATGATAACCCGACCGCAAATCAATCTTACTGAAAACATGAGCTCCAACCAACTGGTCCATCAAATCATCAATCCTCGGCAATGGATACCGATTCTTGATAGTCACCTTATTCAACTGCCGATAATCGACACACAACCTCATCGTACCTTCTTTCTTCTTCACTAACAATACTGGTGCACCCCAAGGAGAAACACTTGGACGCACAAACTTCTTCTCAAGCAATTCTTCAAGTTGCTTCTTCAATTCAACTAATTCAGTTGCCGACATTCTATAAGGAGACATCGACACTGGACTCGTACCTGGTACTAAGTCAATGGCAAATTCGACTTCACGTTCTGGAGGTAAATCACTTACATCCTCCGGAAACACATCCTGAAATTCACAGACAACAGGCAAATCTACACTCACCACTTTCTTATCCGCTTGCAGGGACGCAAATAAAGCGAATATCTGAGCTTCATCTTTCACAAATTCCCCCACCTGCCTAGCAGATAGAAATCTTGCCTCATCATTCTCACCAACTTCAGAAAACCGCACCGTCTTCCTATAGCAGTTGATAAACACGCCATAGAATTCTAGCCAATTCATTCCCAGAATAACATCAATTTGGTGCAAGGGTAAGCACACCAAATCAACCACGAACTCTCTCTCAAAGATCGTCAAATGACAACCTCGACAGACAACAGAAGTCTTCACAGAACCATTAGCAGGAGTATCTATCACCATACTTCCGCCTAGGGACGACATAATCACACCAATCCTGGTCGCACACTCATACGAAATAAACGAATGGGTAGCACCAGTGTCAACAATAGCAAGCAATTCAACATTATTAATCAAGCAAGTACCTTTAATCAGATTATCTTCTTTAGGAGCTTCAGTCCCACTCAGAGCAAACACCCTACCAGTAGTATGAGCTGCAGTAGCCGCCTTCTTCGGTTTCGAGCACTGCGAACTGATATGGCCTTTCTCGCCACAATTAAAACATGTCGGACCAGCATCCTTACATTCAGTAACTCTATGACCAGCCTGACCGCATCGGAAACATCTCAGCACTTTCTTGGTACAGCTATCAGCACGGTGGCCTGGCTCGCCACACTTGAAACATTTACCAGCTATGGGAGATCCTCCCCCACTTGGCTTCTTTGCATCTACCACTTTCTGCTTACCTTTACCATTCGGAGATGCATAAGGACTACCACGATCCTTATTCTTCTTCTCACTAAGACTCTTGTAGTGAGCAGTCCTATCCTTGCTATCTTCGTCAAATATCCTGCACTTATTAACCAGTGTAGGAAACCTACGAATCTCCTGGTAACCAATGCCTTGTTTGATCTCGGGACGCAACCCGTTCTCAAACTTGACACACTTGGATTCCTCAGCATCAGCATTATTATAATGAGGACAATACTGCACCAGCTCCTCAAACTTCGAAGCGTAATCAGCAACAGACATGTTACCCTGCTTCAGTCCTAGAAATTCCATCTCCTTCTTACATCGCACATCAGCAGGAAAATATTTCTCCAGAAAGGCCGTCTTGAACCTTTCCCAAGTCATCTCAGCACCTGGTACTTCAATTCTCTGGCGAGTGTTATCCCACCAGTTTTCAGCCTCTTCAGATAACATATGCGTACCAAACTGCACCTTCTGTGCTTCAGTACACGTCATCACCCGGAAAATCTTCTCAATTTCCTTCAGCCAAATCTGAGCACCATCTGGATCATAGCGCCCTTTGAATGTAGGAGGGTTATTCTTCAGAAACCTTCCCAAATTCCTAAACTCGTCGACCGGCGGATTCTGCTGCGCCTGCATAGCCTGCGCCATAGCAGCCAAAGCCTCAGCAATCGCACGGTCATTTTCTCCAGCCATACTCTGCACAACACAACTACAACCGTTAAATATCGACAGTGTCATTCACACTAATCGACCAACAGGGAAAACCTCACATTATGACTCGACTGGACTGACAATGCTGTGATACCACTAATGTAACACCCTTCTACCCAAACGACATATTTAAATAGATTATCAGAGTACCACATGTAGAAGAGTTTACATTTCTTACAACATAACAATTATCGCATCACAATATAAAACATATTATTTATTTTATTAAAACTTCGCAGCGGACAACAACATTAATATTATCATTCATCATATAACAGTTCATAATAATGTTTCAACATCATCTCAACAAAACATCTCAACATGTTAGTCATCATAAACAACTTAAATAATAATATATTATCTATCGAATCCCATAACCCCGGTGTCACATGACCAGAGCATTTGACTCGACTCTGTAGAATAACTCTACACTTATTCTTCAAACCTCAACAATAGCTATTCCGCTTTATCTGCACATTGCTCATCATAGATGAACATAAACACATGCAGAAGGGGTGAGAATTACATTATTAAATAATAATATAACGACAGAAATATAAACATAATTATATTTCACATATGCCAACACAGCTCATCATAATCATCATAATCAACATACTCATGAACATCAACAAAACAACATATCAAATGCAATGCACACACCCATGCATGACTCAACACGACTCGGTATACCCATTTTGTGACCAACTACAGGATCACCACTCCCAGATTCATCACCATAGAATCCGAGTTCCCCGCAAGGAACCAAGCCTCTCAACAAGCCCGGAGTCAACAACATCATTGGAACTCAGTCCGTTCATCACTAGGCATCGGCCTTTCATGAATGCATGCACACCAAACATGCATCATAATCAACATAGCAACAACAGCATCATATAGTCATGTTATCATCACCATTAATAGCATGACATGCAAATCAACAAAACAACAACAACATTACAACGATATCACATCGTTATATAACACATTTATAATTAAACACGTAAATTCAACATCTCATCATCATGAACACCTCATACACAATCATATAACCACTATTAATTGTTTATGATACAATTACAGCAACTTACTAAGAGTCTCGCAACTCAACGTACTCAAAAACTCACCAACATTAGCTTCTGCATTTCTCCAGTTCGCGCCGCCAACACAGGTTCGCGCCGCGAACTCCTCCATTCATTCCAGTTCGCGCCGCGAACGAAGGATCGCGTCGCGAACAATTAATTTCGCTTCAGTACGCGTCGCGAAGCAGGGTTCGCGCCGCGAACGATGCGTTACAGAACTCCTTTGAATCCTGCCCAGTTCGCGCCGCGAACTGGGCTTCGCGCCGCGAATCGCGCGCGAACAGAAGCCCTCTTCTGAGGAAACCAGCGCAGCTTTGCTTCTATACTCGCCACAACTCATACTCCACAGCTAACAACCCAATATCGACATTTAACGGTCATATATACACAACATACTTCGATTACAGTGCATATAACGCAACACAACTCACAGATCGGAGAATTTTCCATCAAAACCCCAACTTTCCCAATCTCCCTAAAATCCCCAAAATTCATCAACAATCCAACATATATCATGAATTTGCTCGCATATTATAGTTTAATAAGGTTCAGACCCCTTACCTCTTTGGATTGAAGGAAGCTCTGAGCAATCTTTGGCCTTTTCCTCTTCCTTCTCTTTCTCTTCAGCGTTTCTCTCTTTTTCTGACTCTGAGGCAGAATACGTGAAAAGAAACTCTGAGTTCTCACTTTGGCCTCTTATATCCAATTCCACTTTTACCCTTCCACTCTTCATATTCCAATTACTTTATTTATTTAATTATTATTAAAATAAATAACATCTATAATAATAATAAAAATAATCCAATAATTCAACTTTATTTAATTAAATTAATAAAATAATATTAACTCAATTAAATAATTCTCTTATTTTAATCGGGGTGTTACACCTACTGCAGCCATGGTTGGTTTTTCAACTGGTTCAGTAGTAGGAAAGAAGATATCGGGAATATTGTACCTTCGTTGGTACTCTAGTATTCGGCGTCTTAAATATAAGAAACGCTCTAATTCTGCAATTGGTGGTACTAAGTTTTCGCCTTTTGAGCGAGTACTTGGCAAACAATCGAGAAATAAGGGAAAGGAAATTAGTTTTTGCCTCAGTCTATACTGCGCAACGAAAGAGTCACACTATTTGACTAAATCAATCCCCGGCAACGGAGCCAAAAACTTGATACGTCTCGTGACTGTATATAAAATATACTCTATCGGATACTTGACTGCAAGTGCACAGTCTAGTTGTTTAGTTTTAAAAGATATCGAACCCACAGGGACCGATGGTCAAACTAATGCTATCGATGTTACTATGTTTAGCTAAGGCGATGATTTTTAGAGGTTTGGTTCAACAAAAATTAAATCTAAAGAAAATTAAGTTTTTAAGAAAATATTAATGAAGGGATATCGGTATGCAACGCATTAATTGTCAGGATTCGATAAGTCACCGATGTATATTTTAATTACCAAATACCTTTCAGTAGAAAATACTCATTTAAAAGGCTTTATCTCACACTCTCGTGATTGTTGACTCGGACTATACCTTTAAGTCAGAATGTACGCTCTTGCTGTACCATTTGAAGTTAAAAATACTTTTTGAAAATAAATAATTTCTAATTACTTTTAAATTGCTCTCGCTGTTTTTAAAATCAATGACTAGTTTTTACTATCCAGTTTGACCCTCACGCTCTCACGATTGCCGATTCTAACCTTAGGTAATTTCCCACTCTCGTGGCAAAACCGTATTAAATAGCTTCTCACTCTCGTGACAAAGTTAATTAAATTCAAATTAAAAACCACAGCTAGAAAGATTATTTGAGAAAAGAAGTTTACACCGATTATTATTAAATCCCGTCTAATTAAATTGTTTACATATCGATACCGGTAGTTTAGTCGGACATGTTAAATAATGCAAATACAGACGAACAAAAACAATTTAACAATAAAGCAAACATGATTATTTAATAATAAAGCAATAATAATAATTGAATATAAACCTGGAACTTTGATTAATTGAATATGTCGAATCTTGAAGTACTTGAGTAGTCCTCCACAGGTCGGTAGGATTCTGCTTCTTCGAAATAAATGCTTAAACTAAACTAACTAAATTGCAGTAGTTCCCCGATGTAGGAAAGTACTACTTTTGGCTAAGTGGAAAACGGAAAGGAAAGGGAAAAATCAAAGCTCGGAACGGAAAGGTAAACAAATTGCCGTAAAAGAAAATAATGCTTGCTGAAGAAAAATATGTGAAAACAAAATTGCAGGAGCAGAAAAAGGCAGAGAGATAGGGTGAGAGATGTGTCTCCTGGAAATTTCCAACTTCCATTCTTTTATAGTACCCCTTGGTCTTCGTGCTTGAGAAAAATAAGGAGGACTAAGTTGAGGGAGGGATTCACGGGAAGGTGGTTGCATGAGCGAAAACTGGGACGACGTGGATCACTTCTGTTTGGAACCCACGCTGACGTTGCATATGTGACAGTCGTGATGGATTTGTGGTGTTCATCACAATCAAGGCGTGATGATCGTGATGGGGTGTGTGACGAGCGTCACATGCACAAAATTCATATATTCTTGTTTTTTCTGATGTTTCTCTTCTGTTTCTTCTTCTTTTCCTTCCTTTTCTGTACTTTGCTCATTTAGGCATGGAATTGAAATACCTGCAAAAATAACTCGAACACTTGCGGAATAATCGGAATATAAATGAAAATGGTACGATTTTCGAATGCAAATTAAGGCAAATATACGATACATTTTCGTGTTATCAAACTCCACTATACTTGAATCTTTGCTTGTCCTCAAGCAAATAATCAGTATAAAATTCGAAACACTAGTTAAACGCGAATACATGACACAATTCCAATTCGTACGTGGTTGTTAGGTATTTCGTTAGAATGACAAATACTCAAATAAAACACTAATGATATAGTAACGACACAAGCAACAAGCATTAACATAAATCTCTCCTCTATACAAACATGTTCGAATCATGCTATTCTAGCTCAACCTGATGCTTCTTATTTCTATTTCACCCGGTTTCATTCTAGTGCAATCACATTCAGCCTTTTGCCTTTACACGCACTTAGAGAATTCTCCCGAATTTTTAAAATGTTACTATGCTTTATTGTTATTGTTTTAAATGAAAATCTTATTTACATAGAAACCATATAAAAGAAACATTTGTTGAAGTACTTTTTGTGTATTCATTTACTTTCCAATCCTTCAAAATATATCTTTCTGTAAAACCATCTAACTAGTACATAAATAGGTTTTATGACACCACCAAATTTTGAGCATGCAAATCAAATCAAGTTCCAACAATTAAGAATCATAACAGTTAAATTAATACCATGAAATATTTAAATATCAACTAAGATTTATTCACAAATTAAGGATATGGTTTCATATACAATAATTTAACACATTCTTCAAAAGTTAAGGACATTTAGAAAGTTGATGCACTCACACAATCATAAAGATAAATAAGGCTACATTACTGAAACATAAAAGTTCAAACTTCAAACAATTCATATCTTTGTATTTGAAAACATTGACATCAAATTAATTCATTCTTCTTCGATTTTCTCTGTTGCATCTTCTCTTCAATCTTATGTTAAGCCATTGAGGTTTCTCGAAGAAAAATACATTGTATCCAAATAGCAACCCAAATATTGCCCCAAAGACATATCCTGTTGCTACTGCTTTCCATCCAAATCCTGATTCCTCTTGTTCATCTTTTGATGGTGAATGTTGTGGTTGATCTTCATCATTTTTACATGATTTAGATAATGGGATTCCACACAACATTGTATTTCCTTCATATGAACCATTTCCAAATGTATAAAATTGTTTACCTGTAGGTATGGTTCCTTCTAGGTGGTTTTCTGAAAGGTTTAAGATAGAGAGAAAAGTCAAACTTGTCAAAGTTGTAGGAGTTTGACCTATCAATTGGTTCTTTGAGAGATCCAACCACTCTAAATTTCTCAAATTACTCAAAGATTGAGGAATATTGCCTGTGATTTCATTGTTCGAAAGGTTGAGACCTTTCAGAGAAATTAAGGGTCCGTTTGAAATGCATCTTAAAAACTCTTTTTTAGTTTTTAAAAATTTAAAATTTAAAAACTTGTTTGAATATAACGTTTTGCAAAAGTGTTTTTAAAAACCTTTTCTATTTTTCATTTTTAAAAGCAAAAAAGTGAATTAGTTTAGTTGTGTTTTGCTTCTTACTTTTCAGTTTTTAGTATTATAAAACTTGAAAAAAAAACATATGAAATTTATAATTTTCATTAATGACATTAATATAATTTTAATAATTTTTATATTTTAAAAATAAAATAAAAAAACGTATTTGAAAGAGTATGATATTTCTTTTATTCATGTATGCTCTTTTTATGTATAAGTAACCTTTCCAAATATGTTTATTTATTTTAGTTAATTTTTTTTTTGTATTTCTTAATTATTTTCACTATATCTATTAAATGTACAATCCCATTTTTTACTTGTTTTTTTCTTCTTCTTATTATTATTATTATTATTCTATTTTTAATTTTATTTTAAATCCTTAAAGTAATAAAAATTCACTTTCATATAAACTTATTTACTATTTTGAAAATCAGATTGGTCATCTAATCAATAAGAGTACTGAATCACTAATTTATTGGTCGAACCACTATGTCATTGGTCGAACCGCATGACTAAATCAGATTAATCTAGATAATTCGGTTAAATAAACCAGTCTCTATAAAAAATGTATAGTTATTAAATTGGTCGAACCAAATGATTTAGTCTTTAAAAAAATCATGACACTTATAAAATTTCCAAAATTTAAAATATCATAATTTAACAATTTCATTCTTTAAACTCAAATGTTAAACATATTCATAGCACACAACAAAATAGTACATAATACAAATCTAAATAAAATAAACTCGAATAACAAATAATGTATTATCTAATAAATTAGATTTAAGGAGTGAAAGGTGTTCCAATTAAGTTTTAAGAAAAATTTAATTATATTTTAATTATTTTAAATTATTTTTTTTATCAAAACTGGTCATATTTTGTGAAAAAAAGTTAGCAATTAATCTGTCGATTTTTAAAAAATGTCGGTTCTTCAATATTTATCGATTTTGACAGGTTTGGTCAATTCTCACTGATTTAATAACTTATCCGATCCACCAATCAAACCATACCAATGACCCATTTGATTTTTGATTCGATCGGTTCAATCGACAGGTCAAATACGGTTTCTAAAACATTGAATTTATCTCTTCGACTTTGAAATATTATATAGCTAAATCTTATTAATACTATTTTTTTTTCTTTTTTTAATGTTCTTATAATTTATTCAAATTTAATTTAATTTTATTATTTAATTTTTTAACACAATGTTTTCTCCTCCTTACTTTATATCACATTCTGCATCGTCATTACAACTTTATATATTTTTAAAATTTGTAAACTATTCAAAATTATCAAAGTTATTAAAAATAATTAATTCCTAGTTTTTTTAAGAGAAATGTTATTAAAAATAACAATTAAAAAAATAAAGAAAAATATTCATCAAAAAAGTGTTATGTGATTTGTAAAATTAAAAATTGATTTAACCCAATTATTTGTATTAGAACATATCAATTAATTTTCTTAAATTTGTAATATTTTATACAATAAAATATATTTTAAAAGTAGATGACAAAATATGCATTTTTATTCTCTTCTTAAAATATTATTAAAAAATTAGATTATCAAACAAGTTTTTCATTTTCATATTTTCACAACAGTTTTTAAAAATTAGTTTATCAAACAAATTTTTTGTTAATTTTTTTCTTAAAAATAGTTTTTAAAAATAGATTTGAAAAACAAATTTTAAGAACTAAAATTGAAAAATGTTTCAAAGAGGCTCTAATTCTCCAATTTCATGAGGAATTTCTCCTTCAAACATGTTGTTTGATAAATCAATTGTTGTTAAAGTAGTCAATATTGAAAGTGAGGTGGGAGGGTTTGAGCTTTGCCATCAATGTTGATAGAAAGAGCACTGTTGTGCGAAAGATTGAGGAAATATAGATTTTTAAATGTTAAAAATTGGTGAAAATGCACAACACCACTCAAGTTTGTTGATGACAAACCTAAGCGAGTAAGATTTTGGAGTTTAAATATTGAATTTGGAAAATGACAATGTAAATTGTTATTAGAGAGAATCAAATATTCCAAAGAATGATTTGAGAAGTCATCCATGAATCCTGTGAGGTGGTTGTCACCGAGGTGCAACTCTAATGAAGAAGGTGGTATGAGTTACAACAAATGTCCTAGAGGCACAAATTAATAAATAGATAAATAAATATTATTTTGAAAATTGTGCTTTTATTTTAATAAAACTATATTATTAATCTTTTTAATGTTTTTCTCAATACAAACTTTCTATTATTAATTTTTTTAATTTGTACCTTAGAATACAAGTTAGGATTATCATTTCTTTTATTATGTGTATTGACTTGGTCAATGATAGCGTTGGTTTTTTATGTTGTATTAATGCATATTTATTTCTTCATAAATTTTTCTGTCATTTGTAGAGCTTTTTTAAATTTCTTTTTTTTGTGTGTGTATGTATTAATACATAATTATTTGTTCATAAATAAAATTTGAATTTTTGGAAAAAGCTTGTGAAGAACACAATAAGTTCATACTATAGTATTATTCAGCACTCTATTGAATTGGTTGCAATTAAGGGTGACAACACATTAGAAGGTGTGGGCCTACAAATCTTTGCCCCTTCCTGCACTAAAGTGCGGGTAAAACTGATATGCAAAACGAATCTAACCCGTTTTTCCACCTCTAATTACAATTTTATCTAAAAAATTTAATTGACTCATCCGTTTAAATTCAATGCTCTTTTATCACTCCATAATTTTTTTAAGTTTAGTTATAAGAATATTAAATATCTGAAATTTATTATGAAAAATAATTATTAAAAATAAATATCAACCACTTATTATCACCAATATCCATTAATTCTTATTTTAAAAATTTAAATTAAATTGAAAATTATGCCCTAAAACATTAACAAGTGTGCATTCTTAATTTTCATTTTCAAATGTTTCGTATAATATAGAATTACTCATTTATTTATTGTCATTGATCACTGAATATCAGACTCATTATTAATAAAAAGAAAATCATAAAATAATTAATTCTTTCTAATTTTTAAAACAACAATATTTTTCCAATCATAAATATATTCTTTTTACTAACTGTTTATAAGCATAATGTTACACTTACACTTTGTTGCAAAATTATTTACTTTTTTATTTGATGATGTTGGATGTACCAATTGATTATCCTTTGCTTTATAGGAAAAATAGAATAAAATTTAGCATTGATATAAGATGGAGAAGAAGCAAACAAGTATATTTCTTATCATAGTTGCTTATAATGCTCTTGTTTTGTAGTAGTTAGGGGTGGTAAAATAGGTTGTCCGTCCCGCCCCGCCTAAACCCCACCAAAAAAGAAGTGGGGTGGACATGCCCGCCAAGTTGAAATAGGCATGAAAGTCTAGTCCGCCCCACCAAGGTGGCGGGTTGACGGGCGGCGGACTTGTCCATCTTTATTTTATTTTCATTTTTTAAAGAAATTGAAAGACTATTTGTTTTTTACATTTCAATAAGAAAACATCAAACCAACAACTAGAAACTATAAATCGCAAAAGACTAAAACCATCAAAGTATTACACTTCAATCAAAAATAGAACCTTCAACAAGTATTTACCTAAAATAGAAGTAGAATCATCAACAAGTATTAACTTTCAAGTTTCAACCAACCAAAATAAATATTTAAGTTAAACCATCAAGCAACCATTAACTTTTAACCATCAAGCAACCAAAGTTTAAGTTCAACCAACCAAAACCATAATAAGTATTAAGTACAACATCAAAGTTTAAGTTTAACCAATCAAAACCATAATAACATTGCCTAACAAAATAAGAGTGAAGCATTCTAAAACTAAATTCTAATCATCAAGGTCAAGAATATTAGGTGCACTCTTAGAACAAGTTGAACCTTCATTTTAATGGATATTATTATTGGGTCATATGCTTTTTTTCTTCAAAATGGGTCAAGGACATTTTTTAGGTAGTTTTTTTTC
This sequence comes from Lathyrus oleraceus, assembly GCF_024323335.1. Taxonomy (NCBI): domain Eukaryota; kingdom Viridiplantae; phylum Streptophyta; class Magnoliopsida; order Fabales; family Fabaceae; genus Lathyrus; species Lathyrus oleraceus. The sequence continues at coordinate 42,170,830 of NC_066580.1, read as the reverse complement.
TATTTTTTTAACGGGCTAGCGGGCCAACCCTGCCTCATTATATATTTCGTCCGCGGGTATTTTTGTTTTGGCGAGGATGGCGAAACGGGTAGGCGGACACAAAATCTCAATCCAATCCGTCAATTTTTGGCGGGTGCGCGGGCCGGTCCTTTGGGTCCGACCCGTTTTGCCACCCCAAATAGTGGATACTTTTCTGAAAATTTTACCTTGTACCCCTACAGTTAACCCCATACCCCTACATTTAAATTTTTTTGACCAAAATACCATCATATAAATAGGGTATATTTTCCATTTCAATTTTTTTTTACCATTTTCGTTGAAGAGATCCGGAGAAGAAAAATATTTGGCTTTTTTGCATTGTAAACCGGAACACTCAGAGTAAGTCTTCCGGTTCATTAAATGTATACCGGAACACTTCTCTAAAGAGTTCCGGTTTGTTCCATTTTAGGGGCACTGAACCGGAAGTCTTTTAGAAAGTCTTCCGGTTTGGAATGTTGTATACCAGAACACTTTTTTAAAGACTTCCGGTTTGGATGATGTATACCGGAACTCTTTAAGAAAGTTTTCCGGAAGGCATTTTTTTTTACTAACCGGAACTCTTCTTTGAAGTGTTCCGGTACGTAATTTTTTTTTTTTTTTAATTTTAATTATTTTTTTAAACATTTTTTTTTGCAGTGGTTCGAAGACGAGGTGCAGATGGTAGGATTCCAGCCCGCACGTTAGACCGGGGTGCATCTTCATCTGCAGCGGAGCCGGCTGGATATCCAGGAGGGCCGTACGATATGTATCTTTTGGTGAAGTACGAGCATCAAGTTGCTCGACATTTATGGTTCGGTGAGGTAAGTAAACGGGTTATATTTGAAAATGAATAATAGTTGAATATAACATATTTTGTTTTCTAATATGTGTTTTAATTTTTTTTTAGGAAAGAGGTCCAAAGAAAGAGTTGAAGGTTGTTGGACATGGACTGAAGTTGACTTCTAGGGTTCCATTGGCTCTTCCACCACAGATAGAGAGTTGGGTATATAGATCCGGTTTATCTTCACTGCAGAGAACCAGTTTGAACAAGATAGACACAAATCTTGTCTCTGCATTTGTGGAAAGATGGCATCTAGAGACATCTTCATTTCACATGCCGTTTGGTGAAATGAGCATTACTTTAGATGATGTCGCATGTATACTTCACTTTCCCATCAGGGGTATCTTCTGGAGTCCTCAGGATGTGACTGAAGAGGTAGCTGTTGAACTTGCTGTTGACTACCTAGGAGTGTCACGGGGTCAGGCACAGTCACATGTTCGTAGCTGCAGGGGGTCGTATTACAAGTTGGAGTGGTTATACGATTTATTCGCACATCATAGAGCTGCTTCCAGTTGGGCATATGCGACTAGAGCATATCTATTGATGTTGGTGGGTTCCACCATATTTACTGATAAGACCTTTGCACTTGTAGAGGCACGATACCTCCTCCTGTTTACGGACTTGGATGGATGTTCAGGATATAGTTGGGGAGCAGCTGCACTAGTTACCCTCTACAGATATCTTGGAGATGCGTCCATGTACAGTTGCAAATAGCTCGGTGGATATCCTACTCTCCTACAGGTATAAAATTTAATTTTGTTTATTAAGTGTTGGATTCATTTTATAAAATATGTTAACTTAATTTATTTTATTTATTATGTTTGTATTTTTTAACAGTGTTGGATTCACGAGTACTTTCCAACTGTTGGAAAAAGAGGGGAAAATTGGAAACCTGCTGATAACTGTGGTCTTCCCCGAGCGATGAGACGGTCGTATAGGCAGGGAGTCCTGAAGGTCGATGATTTACGACCTATTTTGGACGAGCTGACACCTGCCGACGTCATATGGCGACCATTTGAGGATCATAGAGCATGGTGTGTATTTGATGAGATATGTCTTTACAGGGGCTGTTTGAAGTGGGGTGAAACAGTTGTCCCATACTTGCCTGATAGATGTTTACGTCAGTTCGGGTATAGGAAGTATGTTCCATCCCCGCCTCTGGATTGTATGATGGCGACGGATATTGATGTTGATTGGATCAGTTACCATCAGAGTGTTATCGCTGTGATCGGTTCATCTACCATGGCCACCACTCCATCTGATGCAGTAGACAGTTATCTGGAGTGGTATTATTGTGTTTCCCATCCACGGTTGGCCCCTCCCCATCGTGACGCTCCTAGAGAGGTACCAGTTCTTGTATATGACGTCGGGCCATCTGATCCTGATTGGGCTCGTGTATCTACATTGATTCATCGCTATCTGAGACAGGTTAATGCCGAAGAGGAAGATCCACAATTTTCTGATTTATTTGAAGCTTTGCATATTTCTCGTTCACATTGATTTTATGTATTAAGCTTTGAATATAATAGACATATTAATATAAAATTCATGTTTTGATTACATATTTATGTTTTGAGTACATAATCATGCTAATACAGGTGTAAGTAATTGCCAATGTTGCATACGTCCTGCAAATCCTAACATCCAAGTAGTTGCTATATGAGAACGAAATTTCTTCCAATCTAATGTGACCGGTGGCAATGGAAACCCCCTTTTTCATGTTAACCTGATAAAGTAAAATAATTAAAAGATTAAGTCATATAACATAAAATATTAACTGAAATAATGTTTGTATTTAGGCATATAAATACGTACCTGAACCCAATGATTGCGGTTAACAAAACCAATGCAATAAATAGAGACATTTGGTATTCATTGCTTCCCAGTTGTAACCTCAAGTTGTTATTCATTGATTCCCAACATTTGACCATGTCACCTATACTGTTTCCTAACATCTGCTTTAACTTCCAATGAGCAGATTCAACCCTAAAAATATTGAAAATAACACATAAAAAATACATAGAAATAATATCAGATATAAAAATAACACATACAAAATTATAAGACGTACCGATTAGTCGTTGTGTTACCCAAATGTAGCACTCGATTAATCCATGCTCCAACAAATCTATGCCTATGTGGAGTCAACCATGTGTCTTTCACATAATTAATAAATCCACTATAATCAACACATGCTTGCTCAAGTTGATGCAACCGCTGACCATACTCAACCTCATCACTAGCCCAGACAACTTCCATCCATAATGTGTCTATCGTCTTTTGCAGGTCATTCACCACATGTTGTTTGCATTTGGCACCAACGTTTTTGTTAATGTGAAATCTACATAGCAAATTAATCGAGCTGGGAAACACAACTTCAATTGCTTTCATCAAAGCAAGATCTCTATCTGTCAAAATCACTTGTGGACACATGTCTTTCTTCACAAACAACTCTTTTAATTTCTCCAATACCCAGCAAAAATTCTCTGTTTGCTCAGACTCCATATACGCAAATCCAACAGCAAAAGTCAACTCGGTCGATGTCATGCCAACAATTTCAAACAAAGGTTGTCTATATTTGTTTGTCTTGTAGGTGTTATCCATAACTAACACAATCGGAAATATATTCAACAACTTAACTGAATCAGGATGTGCCCAAAATATCTCTCTCACCACTTCCGAGTCATCCTTTTTTCTACTCCAATACACATATCCTGCATCCTCAATAAGCTTAAACAGATGTTGTATCTCACTCCTAGGACCTCTTATCTCTTTTTGTATCACACTCTTATGCTTGTATACTTGCGTAATCCGAGTGACATTCTCAGGATAATTGTCTTGCAAGGAAAGCAATATGTGTCTAGGTGTCGCACCCCAAAATTTGACTTTGGCTTTGTTGACCATATCCTGATTAATCTCGTTGTCTCGTATTCATCTCAATTTCTTCAACTTCGCATGACAACTGGTTTGATTAGGTTTTGTGTGTTTTCGTTGCTTACCGTGTTGTATTTCGTTGTTTTAGCAAAACCTGGCCGATATCGTTGCCTCGTATTTATCTCGCTTATCTCTTTTGTGCGTGGCATCGCTTCGATTAGGTTTTGTGCATTTTTATTTATTTAATTGTTTGTTTGTCGGTATTTTGACTGTATTTCGAATATATTAGAGTTTTCGTATTGTCCGATTATTTGTGATTGTGTTTGTCAGCGTTTTCATGATGTCGTGTTGATTTTATTATTGCCTAGGGTTGTTTATTTAATTACGTGTTGTGCCGTGTGATTTAATCGAGTCTGTTTGAGTCGTGTTGTTGATTTTACTGGTTTACCGGTTTACTGGTTTATTGGTTTTATCAATTTGTCTGTTTTGCTGTGCAAATTGTCATCGTTTTTATCGCGTTCGTGTCGCTCGATTTTATCGTATTTAATCGTGTGCCGTTTAATATTATTTGTGCTTAATATTAATTGTGTTTAGTTGTTAATTAGTTTATTTAATTAGGATTAATATTATATTAGTTTATTATTATTATTATTATATAATATATAAATTATATTATTAATTTATGTTAGATATTTTTTTAGGTTTCTTATTGTTTAAGTAATCTAAATATATATTATTAATTTATGTTAGATATTTTTTAGGTTTCTTATTGTTTAAGTAATCTAAATATATATTATTAATTTATGTTAGATATTTTTTAGGTTTCTTATTGTTTAAGTAATCTAAATATATATTATTAATTTATGTTAGATATTTTTTAGGTTTCTTATTGTTTAAGTAATCTAAATATATATATATATAGATATTGAGATAGGATGGATGATAATTCAGGTTGACTTGATAGGAGACAATCCTTACCGAGTTGACTTGAGCCTTTGTCCGCTTGGTGGAGGCCTCTTTGAGGGTGATAGTGCTAAACAAGTCATTTGTGAGGCATTGTTGCTTTCGACGGGCCCGTGAAGCCAAGGACCTTAGTTTACCTTTACCCCATCTTGGCCTTACTTAGGATGTGATGCGGTGACCACTTCGGACCAAAAGTCTGGTTTGGTTGATACGCGATATCACACTCAAGCGAGATTCTTTTGAGAATAATATTGGAAAGCGAGCAGTTGCTTAACCCGGTATTATCCGAAGAAGGATCCATAACCTTGGGAACTTTTAGAACCCGTTTGGCAGGTGAACCTTAGAACTTATCTTGGGGCTTTGTCCTAAACTCCATGCTGGTGATGAACTTTGAGCCTTGTATTGTTTGACCATGTTTGTGTTTGTTGCATTCATGCATGACATGCATTCATTCCCATCATTTCAACCTTTTTCCAAGGAACTTAAAGTGAGGATTGCAAATATTGCAGGAAACATGTATTTTGGACGGAGAAGTGTGAAAAAGTACAATCTCATCAATCCAAAAATAGATGAACTAAAGGAACTGGTTTCTTCGATCGCAGATCCTATTGGTTTCAGAGACAGATATGGGGCACTTATATCTTTATTGACACTTAGGATGGAAGAAGGGTTATTGCAGACATTAGTACAGTTCTATGATCCAGTCTGTCACTGTTTCACATTCCCAGACTATCAACTCATGCCTACATTGGAAGAGTATGCCCAGTTGCTTCACATCCCAGTTGCTGATACAGTACCTTTCTCTGGTTCAGAAAAGTTACCCGAGCACAGTTCTCTTGCAAAAGTGTTGTACATGAAGAAGTCAGAATTCAAGAATAACTTCACCACCAAAGGAGGACTTCCAGGTTTCACTGCCAAGTTCTTAATGGGGAAGGTTTCTTATTTTGCCAGTCAAGGTTGTGATATTATTGTGGAGCATCTGTTCGCCTTGTTGATCTACGGTTTGTTACTATTTCCTAATATTGAAGGTTTTGTGGATTCATATGCTATACGCATCTTCCTAAGTGGTAATCCTGTTCCAACTTTGCTCGGAGACACCTATCATTCCATCCATTACCGTACTTTGAAAGGAGGAGGAACCATAGTCTGCTGTATACCGTTATTCTACAAATGGTTTGTCTCTCATCTTCCTAAGTCAGCTACTTTTTGGGATCGCAAGTCAGGACTTCAGTGGTCACAGAGGATTATGTCTCTTACCCAGTCAGATATTGCATGGTATAGTAGAGTTTTAGACGATGTGAAGATCATTGATAGTTGCGGGGAGTTCCCCAATGTGCCCCTCATGGGCACAAAGGGAATCATTTCTTATAATCCAGTACTTGCTAGGAGACAGCTCGGTTATCCTATGAAGGACAAGCCTCCTAACATTCTTTTAGAAGGTATTTTCTTGAGGGATAACGAGGAGGACCCTACCATGAAAGAGAGAGTAGTAAGAGCTTGGCATCGTGTTTGTCGCAAAGGGAGACTTGAATTGGGTAAGAAAGATTGTACCTCCTATGAGCCGTACCTCCAGTGGATCAGAGCCAGAGCTATACAGTTGAAAATGCCATACCCACATCATGATCCTATCAAACCCGCTCCGTTGAAGACCCCCTACCTTCCGCTAGATGACAAAGAAGAACTCCAAGCCACCTTGGAGAGGGTCAAGAAAGAGAGAGACGCTTGGAAGGATAAGGCCCAGGTGCTCGAAATGGAAAATGAAGAACTTCAGAGACAGTTAAAGGAGCAGAGTGGAGAAGATCGTGCAGGTAAACGTCCAAGGGTGCAAGAGGATTTATTTTCCTCAGGCACAACAGATTACTCCCAGATTCCACAGTCCTCAGGTGCATGGAAAGGTCTTGTAGACAGTTTGGTGAAGGAGAAAGCTTTTATGCAGAAGGCCTATGAAGAAAGAATTGAGAGACTTGAAGGACAACTCCTACTTGTTTATGCTCGTCCTGATGACACATGTCCTTAAATGGTTTTCTTGGTTGTATTTTGGGTTGATAACTTTGTTTTGTTATCAAAAATGTTTGCAATTCTATCTTTTCCTTCACTTAGAGTTCCTTGGAAAATCATTCATTTTGCATATCCATGCATCACGTGCATACAGGTTGTCTGTCTTGGTCCAGTCTTCTAACAGTTGCTTCCCGCCAACTATCCATTTCAAGCTGACGCATAATTACAACACAAGAGCCAACTACAAAAGAAGAATGGAGATAACAGATAACGAGAACCGAGAATTGAAAGCTCAGGTTGACCGCCTTTCTACTATAGTCGAGACATTGATAGCAAACCAAGCAGCCCAAGCTGCTCAACTTCAAACAGCACAAGCTCAGGTTGCCGAAGCACAAGATGCACAGATCCAGGCGCAAGCACAGGCAGCAGAGATGCGCAACCAAATGTTAACCGCCCGTCTACAAGCAGAGGAAGCCCAGGCTAGGGCTCAAGTTCATAATTCAGGACAGACTTCGGCACAGAATCAACCTCAAATTCAGAATCAGACAACAGCAGCACCCGTCACTACAGTCATCGCTTCAGAAATCCACGCTGTCCCAGTCACTTCTGTTACCATCACAGCATCCCGTCCTTGGGAAATACCCATGGATCTTAATCAAGATAGATATCAACAAGAGTTCGTTCCACCAAATGCTCTTGTCTTCACTAATGTGCCTCCCGTTGTTCACTATACTCCTCACCTAGGAGAACCTGTCTATCACGACCCTACCCCAAGTGAGGATCCTGGTCTCAATGATAGAATGGATGAATTCCAGGATCAGTTTGCGGAATTACAAAAAGAGATAAAAGCTCTTCGTGGGAAAGAACTGTTTGGCAGAGATGTAAATGATATGTGTTTGGTTCCAGACGTAAGGATGCCAGCAAAATTTAAACTACCAGAATTTGAAAAGTACAAAGGAAGTTCTTGTCCACAGACCCATTTGGTTATGTACGTGCGAAAGATGTCAATGTACACCAACGACCAAAGGATGCTCATTCATTGTTTTCAAGACAGCCTTACCGGTGCAGCTTTACGCTGGTATATGGGATTAGACAGTTCTCAGATCAAGACTTTCAACGATTTAGGCGAGGCCTTTATCAAACATTACAAATACAACCTTGATAATGTGCCAGACCGAGATCAGTTGAGGTCCATGCAACAAAGAGAAAAGGAGACATTCCGTGAATACGCGCAAAGGTGGCGCGAAATTGCAGCACAGGTTGTTCCACCTATGGAAGAAAAGGAGATGACGAAAGTGTTCTTACTCTTGATACTTTTTATTACGAGAGGATGATTGCAAGCGCTCCTACAGACTTTACTGACATGGTAAACATGGGAGTCCGTTTAGAGGAAGCAGTTCGAGAAGGGCGTGTAGTCAGAGAAGGAAGTTCATCTTCAAGCGGGGCAAAGAGGTACGGCGGTTTTATGAAAAAGAAGGAACAAGAAACTAATGTTGTGTCCTATAATCATCCAAGAAGGATCAATTATCCTTACCATTCCCAACACCAACATATAGCAGCCGTGACTCCAGTAATCACTTCCGCTCCAGTTCAAGTCCAATACCCTCAGCAGCGTACCAACCGCTTCCAACAGAATACTCAGTATCAGCAACAACATCAACCTCAACAACATCAACATCAGTTACAACAACGTCCACCACAGCAGCAAAGAAGAACCAATTTTGATCCAATTCCAATGTCATATGCAGAATTGTATCCAGCTTTGATCACTAAAAACCTTGTGCAACCACGACCACGACCTCTTGTACCAGAAGTGCTACCTTGGTGGTACAAGCCAGAGGTATCTTGACCCTTTCATCAGAATGCTCCAGGTCATGACTTAGACAACTGTTTTGCTCTAAAGTTGGAAGTACAGAAGTTGACAAGAGCAGGTATCCTGACCTTCAAGAACATGGGTCCCAATGTGAAGGACAATCCAATGCCAAGTCATGGTCCTTCATCAGTGAACAATATAGAAGTTTGTCTCAATGAACAACGTGTTACGAAGATAGAGGAGATTCGGCGGTCTTTGGTTGAAATTCATTCTGTTTTATGTGCTCATGGTCTATTCCAACATGACCACCAGATCTGTGGTACATGTTCAATCAATTCAATAGGTTGTAGAAAGATTCAAGATGATTTGCAAGGCGTCCTTGATCAGGGTTTGATTCAGATTTCTAGACAAGTGAGTTCTCCAGAATCACAAGAACAAGAGGTGAATGTCATCATTCCTTGCTTCAACATTCTAGAGAAAGTAGAGATAGCTTATCATCCGAGGGAGCCAGTGGTGATTTGCCCTCCGGGCCCAATGCCTTACACTTCAGATAAAGCGGTTCCCTACCGCTATGCAGCAACTATTATTGAGAATGGTAAAGAGTTCGAGATTAAAACCTTAGCCTCAGTTACCAATATTGCAGCAAATAGCCGAATGACGCGCAGTGGCCGCGTGTTCGCTCCGCCGGTTATCCCAAGTAGAAAGGTTGAGAAAGATCCAGTAGTCGTGGTACCAGTGACAAGAGAAGCAGAAGGGAAAACAAGCAATTCAACCCTTGATAAAGAAACAGATGAACTACTTAGAATTATCAAGCTCAGTGACTACAAAGTGGTAGATCAGTTGCTACAGACACCGTCAAAAATCTCGATCCTGTCCTTATTATTGAACTCAGCTGTCCACAGAGACGCACTACTGAAGGTGCTTGATCAAGCCTTTGTAGAACAGGATATAACAGCAGAGCAGTTCAACAATGTTGTAGGCAGCATCACTTCGTGCAATGGCTTAGGCTTTTGTGATGAAGAACTGCCAGAAGAAGGAAAGAATCACAACTTCGCTCTCCATATCTCAGCCAATTGTCAAGGGGATTCTTTGTCTAATATCCTAATTGACACCGGTTCATCTCTGAATGTCATGCCCAAGTCTACCTTGGTGAAGCTAAAGTACAAAGGGGGGCAAATGCGGCACAGTGGAATTATTGTGAAAGCGTTCGATGGATCAAGAAAATCAGTCATTGGAGAAGTTGATTTGCCTATTGGTATTGGACCACATGTATTCCAGATCACTTTCCAGGTTATGGATATAGTGTCAGCTTATAGCTGTCTGCTCGGACGCCCATGGATTCATGAGGCGGGTGCCATTACATCCACGTTACACTAGAAGTTAAATTTTTTCAAGAATGGGCAAATAGTGACGGTTAATGGGGAGCAGGCTATGCTGATTAGCCACCTTTCATCGTTTAGTGTGATAGAAGCAGACGAAACGGCTGTTCAAACTCCATTTCAGGCCCTGACCATCGATGATTACAAGAAAAGTGAAGGTTCAATCGCGTCATTCAAAGACGCCCAGCAGATTGTCAAGACAGGTCCTACAGAAATGTGGGGCAAGGTGATAGAGTTGCCAGAAAACGTTAACCATGCAGGATTAGGCTTTGTTGATGGAAAACAAGTGCAGACTTCAGTGGTGCGACCTTTTAAAGATATCTTTCACAGCGGTGGGTTTATCAACATGGTAGCAGTTGAGGAGGATACTTTTGAGGGAAAGACAAAAGACGAAGGCCCCAGATTTGTGACACCAGGAGTAGTTATGAAGAACTGGACCGCAGTTGACATCCCACATTGTGTCCACATATCAAAGTAATTAAGCTTTTCAGTTTTCAAAAATCTTCCACTTTAGCCCAAAGCGCGAAGCATTAATTTTGTAAAATGGGCACTTTTGTCAAAAACGTACTATCCATGAAAAAGATCTTTTGTGTTCCTATACACTTGTGTCCTTTTATCTTTTCAGCTTTTTCGGAAAATGGTAACACAAAAAAAAACCTTAAAAAGAACACATTTTTGCATGTCATGGTCAGTCCTCTAAAAACAATTGTTTGTATAGGTTACTTAAACCCGTTGAACACAATGACATCATGCCCTCTCCCAACTTTGAACATTCTGTATTCGAAGCCGAAGAGGAAGAGTGGGATAAGATTCCAGAAGAGGTCGCCCGCCAGCTTGAAAATGAAGAAGACACTATTCAGCCATACAAGGAGCCTTTGGAAACAGTCAACTTGGGTTCGGAAGAAAATGTGAAAGAAGTCAAAATTGGAGCATTGTTATCCCCACAGGTCAAGGAGCAATTGATCAGCCTGTTGAAAGAGTATGTAGATGTGTTTGCTTGGTCTTATCAAGATATGCCTGGTCTCGACACTGACATCGTAGAGCACAAGCTACCTTTGAAGCCAGAATGTCCATCGGTCAAACAGAAATTAAGAAGAACACATCCAGATATGGCCGTTAAAATTAAAGAAGAAGTTCTGAAGCAAATAGATGCTGGTTTTCTTCCCACTTCAGTGTATCCAGAGTGGATAGCAAATATTGTGCCAGTTCCTAAGAAGGACGGGAAGGTACGAATGTGTGTCGACTATCGTGACTTAAATAGAGCAAGCCCAAAGGATGATTTCCCCCTGCCTCACATTGACATGTTGGTAGACAATACAGCAAAGTTTGACATATTCTCCTTCATGGACGGATTCTCCGGGTATAACCAGATCAAAATGGCTCCCGAAGACATGGAAAAAACTACATTCATAACACCATGGGGAACATTCTGTTATCAAGTGATGCCGTTTGGGTTGAAGAACGCAGGTGCTACTTACCAGCGAGCCATGACAACGCTCTTTCACGACATGATGCACAAAGAGATTGAGGTTTATGTGGATGACATGATCGCGAAGTCTCGTTCAGAAGAAGGTCACTTAGTAGATCTATTGAAGCTGTTTCAACGATTGAGGAAGTTCCGTCTTCGCCTCAATCCGAACAAATGCACATTTGGCGTCAGGTCAGGTAAACTCTTGGGCTTCATTGTCAGCCAAAAAGGCATTGAAGTTGATCCAGATAAAGTAAAAGCTATCCAAGAGATGCCCGCACCAAAAACAGAAAGGCAAGTGAGAGGTTTTCTAGGACGATTGAATTACATATCCCGGTTTATTTCTCACATGACTGCCACTTGTGAACCTATCTTCAAATTGCTGAGAAAGAGTCAGAATTGTGTTTGGACAGAGGATTGTCAGAAAGCATTTGACAATATCAAAGAGTACCTCATGGAGCCTCCTATCTTGTTACCACCTGTTGCTGGAAGACCGTTGGTTATGTATTTGACAGTGCTTGAGAATTCTATGGGCTGTATTCTGGGTCAACAAGACGAAACTGGAAAGAAAGAGCATGCCATTTACTACTTAAGCAAGAAATTTACTGACTGTGAATCACGATACTCCTTACTCGAGAAGACATGTTGTGCATTGGCTTGGGCTGCTAAGAGATTGAGGCAGTATATGTTAAGTCACACCACTTGGTTGATATCCAAAATGGATCCAATCAAGTACATTTTTGAGAAGCCTGCACTCACTGGTAAGATTGCAAGATGGCAGATGCTGTTATCAGAATACGACATTGAGTATCATACCCAGAAAGCTATCAAGAGCAGTGTGTTAGCCGAGTACCTTGCTCACCAACCCGTTGAAGATCACAATGATAATGAGGATGAGTTTCCTGATGAAGATGTCATGTTCCTAAAATCCAGAGATTGTGAAGAACCACTTCCTGAAGAAGGACCTGAACCAGATTCTCAATGGGGTTTAGTATTTGATGGAGCTTCCAACGCTTATGGACATGGAGTAGGTGCAGTCATTATCGCTCCAGAAGGTTCTCATATTCCTTTCACGGCAAGAATTTGTTTTGAATGTACAAACAACATTGCTGAATATGAAGCCTGTATCATGGGTCTTGAAGAAGCCATTGACCTCCGCATCAAAAATCTTATTGTTTATGGTGACTCAGCGTTAGTTATCAATCAGATCAAAGGAGAATGGGAAACACGCCACCCTGGCTTGATCCCATACAAAGACTATGCAAGAAGATTGTTGACTTTCTTCACCAAGGTTGAGTTGCATCACATTCCTCGGGATGAGAATCAGATGGCGGATGCTCTAGCTACGTTGTCTTCAATGTATCAAGTGGGTTTTCCAAACGAAGTACCCAGAATTGTGATCAAGCGACTTGATAGACCAGCACATGTGTTTACAGCTGAGGCCAGTTTTGATGATAAACCATGGTACCACGATATCAAGCATTTCCTTCAGACTCAGGAGTATCCTCTTGGAGCAACAGAAAAAGATAAAAAGACTTTGAGAAGATTGTCAGGCAGTTTCTTCCTTAATCAGAATGTGCTCTATAAGAGGAATTATGACATGGTCTTACTCAGATGTGTTGACAAAAAGGAAGCAGAAATGTTGATGAAAGAAGTTCACGAAGGGTCCTTTGGTACTCATGCAAACGGCCACTCTATGTCAAGAAAGATGTTGAGAGCTGGTTACTACTGGTTGACCATGGAATCAGATTGCTGCAAATTTGTAAAGAAGTGTCACAAATGTCAGATCTACGCTGATAAGGTTCATGTACCACCAACCTTTTTGAATGTGATTTCTACTCCTTGGCCATTCTCAATGTGGGGCATTGATATGATCGGTATGATTGAACCCAGAGCTTCCAACGGACACCGTTTCATTCTCGTGGCAATTGATTACTTCACCAAATGGGTGGAAGCAGCTTCGTATGCAAAGGTGACAAAGCAAGTGGTGGTCAGATTCATCAAAAATAATCTCATTTGCCGATATGGCATTCCAAACAAGATCATCACTGACAATGGCTCCAATCTGAACAACAAAATGATGGATGAATTATGTGAAAGTTTCAGGATCGAGCATCACAACTCTTCTCCTTACCGTCCCAAGATGAATGGGGCAGTTGAAGCTGCAAATAAGAATATCAAGAAGATCATTCAAAAGATGGTTGTTACCTACAAAGATTGGCATGAAATGCTGCCTTTTGCACTACACGGATATAGAACATCAGTCCGTACTTCAACTGGGGCAACCCCATTTTCACTTGTATACGGTATGGAAGTTGTGTTACCGATAGAGGTTGAAATTCCATCAATGAGGATACTAATGGAAACTCAGTTGTCAGAGGCTGAATGGTGCCAAAGCAGATACGATCAATTGAATTTGATTGAAGAAAAAAGAATGACTGCCTTGTGCCATGGACAGTTATATCAAAAGAGAATGAAGCAGGCATTTGATAGGAAGGTTAAGCCGAGAGAATTCAAAGAGGGTGACCTTGTGCTCAAGAAGATGATACTATTTCACAATGATTCTAGGGGCAAGTGGACTCCTAACTATGAAGGACCCTATGTTGTCAAGAAAGCCTTCTCAGGCGGTGCTTTAATTCTTACAAACATGGATGGTGAAGAGCTTCCACGTCCCGTGAATACAGATGCAGTCAAGAAATACTTCGCCTAAAAAATGAAAAGAACAGCTCGCTAAGTTGAAAACCCGAAAGGGCGGCTTAGGCAAAAAAGAGCGTCTCGGTGGACTGAAAACCTGAAAGGGCGGTCCAAGCAGAAATTAGAGACATAAAAAAACAAAGAGAATATTATCCCGGTAGATTGAAAACCCGAAAGGGCAATCTAGGCAAAAGTTAGGGATTTCAGGCAAGTAACTGCATAACAGAGATAAGATCATTGAAGTATCAGAATATTTTCAACAGTTCTCCAACTTTCTCAAGGCTGCAATACAGGTCAAAAGTGGAAGAGAGAATGATGTCATTGTAGTTCAACGTACCCTTTTTCCATGAAATTACCATTTTCCAATTTGTAAAGATCTATGGAATCACGCTGTTGGCTGATTACCATCCTATCAAATCAATTTGAGCCTTTCTATATTTCTTGGCACTCTTAATTTTCATTTCAATTTACGAAAGTTCTTTTACTTTGACAGATATGTTTTGAAACAAAAGTTTTGAATTAAAAACAGTTTTTGAAAAATATAAAGATTATTTATTTTGATTTGTGGACATCAATAAAAGGATTGAGACATGTGGTCCCAGTAATTCTGAAATCATGTGATTCCAACTAGACATGTTCATATTACTATCCTTATATGTATATGATGAAAAAATCTCCACAGGTGTCTTGGCAGTAATATTTCTCCAGCAGAGGTTGTGATTCTGGATCCCCAGCTATGCTTCCTAGTTTTCCTCAAGAGATCATGCAAGAAATATTTCAAGAAGTTTATTCCCTTCACTTGGGGCATGAAGACTCCCCAGTTAATTGATCATGAAGACTCCCCAGTTTAATTGATCATGAAGACTCCCCGGTTAATTGATCATGAAGACTTTGATCCAGGTTTTAAGTTACAGATTTGGCCTATGGGATTACTACAGGTATTTCCCCAGTAATTTATTAAGGCGGGATCAGCAATGTCCCCAGCAGAGGATGAGAAGGAAGATTTGATTTCCCTGAGCAGGAGTAATACAGAGGTCTCCATCCCTCAGCGAGTGAAGAAAGTTGATATTCAGAAACTACAGGGAATCTCCTGTTGTTCTCTGTCCATTCAATAGAAGGATATGTCTCCTCCTCAGTAATGTTTTGTAGTAAAAGAAGAGTGTGTTATGCATTTTAAGCAAATTCAAGAATTGCAGGATTTCTCCTGAATTCTCATTTATATTCAAAGGTCAGACATCACTGTTCCCCGACAGAGTCTCCTAGAGGAAAGATCTCGTAACCAGATATCAGACACCATAATCCCCTGCAGAGTCTTCAGATACAGAAAGTCTCCATGATAATTAAAGCAAAAAATCAAGGATAGATTTCCCCTATATTCTTATTCCCTGGAAAGATACCACCTATCCCCAGCGGACTTTATCCCCAGCGGAGTCTTCCAGAAGAATAATCCCTTCTGCATTATCAGCAAATTCAAGAATTGCAGGACTTCTCTTACAATATCATCTTATTTCCAGAGGATAACACCTTGTATCCCCAGCGGAGTCCTCAGAAAGGTCCAATCCTCATATACCTCACAAATTCAAGAACCACAGGGAATCTCCTGCATTTTTGAAGTAGAAGGCATCTCCCTTCTTCTACGGAATCCTCAGCAGAGACAGACTTTTAAAGAAACCTAGATATGGTGCTCTTGTACCAATTCCCCAGCAAGTCTTTGTACTACTCCCCAGCGAGTCTCAGTGCGAATCTCCAGCAAGTCCTTATGCAGCTGTTAACATTTTTAGTTATTCCTAGTTTTGTCTGTCCATCATGCATTCATTACTAAATATTCATGCATATCTATGACATATCATGCTTGCATTCATATGCACCTTGTTTCCTTGTTTATATTGTGGGTTGAGTCAATCTCTCCATATAGAGTATCCTCATAAGCAGCAAAATACCTTTTATTGGTCATGTTCCCCACAAAGATCTATGCCTCGTGGAAGATGGTTGTTTCAGTTGTAAATCCTGATGAGTTCATTCCTCTTCAGTTGAAGTCTTGTTCGACCGTTTCATTCTAGTTCTATCCTAGTTTGAACCTCGTGTCTCCAGATAAAGCTCAGAAATTGCCAGTAAAAGAAGGCAACAATATAGTCTTTGTGACTCTCATTCAGTAAAACAGACATGACAGATATTGTGTCCAAGTCCTTTATACCTTCATCTTTGAGTTGGTACCCGTTACAAACTTGAGTTACCTACATCCATGAGTGGTAACCTTTGTTATCCCTCGGATAAATTAATTACTATCTCCATCTATGAGTTGATAACATCCTCACAGAAAGTTCCATGGTTCTACCTGCAACTTTGAGCTGGTAGCGTGCTTTCGTCTTTGAGTTTAGCACAGATTCCTTTTGATTCCACCTTCGTCTTTGAGTTGGTGAAGTACCCTCATCTATGAGCTGGTAGTATGCATTCATCTTTGAGTTCGCACATTTTCCTGTGATTCCATC